>NW_013667937.1:43084-44162 GCF_000517525.1 Limulus polyphemus
AGACTCCATCCACAGAAAGTGGTGCTTTGCATTTGGTGGTACATCAAAGAAGTTATTCATTTCGAACTACACAATCCACAGTGAACTATCAATGCAGAGATCTATAGTCAGCAACTGGAATGTTTAAATCAAGCCCTTCAACATAAACACCCTTCACTCGTCAATCGGTAAGGCGGTGTTCTTCTCCACGACAATGCATGTCCACATGTTGCACGTTTGACGCAACACAAGATTCTGAAGTTGGGTTGGGAAGTTTTCCCCCATCCACCATATTCTCCAGATACGACACCACCAGATTACCATCTTTTTCGTTCGCTGCAATACCATCTTAATGGGAAAACGTATGCAAATGTGGAAGGTGTTAAAGATGACATAGACATGTTTTTTGCTTCAAAGCCAAGTGATTTTTTTTAATCAGAGCATTAACAACCTGATTGTAAGATGGAAAAGCATCACCGATGAGAATGGAGACTATTTCATTTAATATATGTTTTATTTTGATATACAAGTTGTTCAGGTTTTTTCATCTAAAAGAAAGCAACATTAATTTCTTGACAACCTAATAGATTGGTTAGTTTTCCTTCTTATGGAAAATTAGTTTTTAATAGTTGTTTTACTCTAGAAATTTATTAGAACATTTATTTTAACCTATATTATTGGTTGAGAGAGATTGAAGTTTTTCAAGAAAGTAGGAAATATCAAATTTTTATGATGTGAATAAAATAGTTTATCAAAACAAACTCAAGTATTGAAAATAAAATTATAGTTTTTTCTTTATTTCAATATGAAGTACAAGTACAAATTTAACTACAAATTCACATACAAACAGCATCTATAATTATTAATTATATAATAAACCACACATTATATTCTACAACAATGTCATTCTCAAACACATCTAAAGCATATAGAGCAAAAAAATATTAGTTGGGATAAAATGGAATAAATTCTAAACTCAATTTCTTTCCTGTAGTCAAAGAACAGAATTGACTATAAGTGAATATATAAAAAACACTAAACTTGTACACAGCGTGGTCACAAGTAAATAGACACCACCTTTTTAGAAAAAAATAAATTT
>NW_013667937.1:45162-55527 GCF_000517525.1 Limulus polyphemus
AATCAGTTAAATGCCGAAAACTTAGGTGTCTATTTATTTGTGACCACTTAGTGTATATGTGACATTAAATTCGGTTTCTTCGGTTTCTAAAAGCACTGTTCTTGTAAATCAGCATTTTTAATTTTTTTACAAGTTACGTTATAATATAGTTTCTATCAAATTCTAGCTTATTCTAGCTCTTTCATATTTTTAATATAATCTATCTGTTTTTGTCTATTAATGGAATTCAACCATGCCCTTCTTAAGAAACATCTTCAGATTTATAAGCATACATTTTCTCAAAATTTTCTTAAACACTTAAAATCAAAATACTTTAGGTAAAAATTCATGTTTTATGCAACAAACAATCCGTTATAAATTTGGTAGTTAAAATGAATACTTAAAAGTTTATTTTGCCAACAACTTAAGATATCATTAAGTCTGTTTAAGAGCAGAATGAGCCCCAAAAAAAACATAAAATATCTGAGCTCTGTTGGGTAATAAAATTATAATCTTTCATTCAAGTACTGTTACATCATATAATAGCACCACTTGACTACTGGACTGAAGGAAACTTGACAATTCTTTAAATGGAATTAGCTCAAAATCAGACAAAATCCAAGCAAAATAATAACAGTCACTACAGAGTTAAAGGAAGCTCAATTATCATAAAAAGTCAATCAGTTGTAACAACAGTCGCTACTCAGCTGAAGGAAGTACAGCAATCAATTCTTATGTCAGAGCCTAACAACTATAACAATCATAACTTGTCTAAAAGTACCATATCATGGATTGATGATTAAGGCCCTTGGCTCGCAATCTCCGGGTAGCGGGTTCGAATCCCTGTCATCAAACATGACCACCAATTCAGTTGTGGGAGCGTCATAATGTAACAATCAATCCCACAATTCGTTGGTAAAATAGTAGTCCAAGAGTTGGCGGTGGGTGGTATTGGCTAAACTATCACTGCTAAATTAGGAACGGCTAGCGCAGATAGCACTGGGGTAACTTTGCGCGAAATTAAAAAAATTAAACCAGAAGATCGTGCAAATGAAATCATCTTTAAGGTAACATTTCTATTTTGTTTTTATTTAAGCAGGGCCGTAGGAAGCGGTAAGGCCAGTCACGCCATGGTCTGATCACTTTTTCATGGCATCTATAGCTGTAACTTATGTATTAAAACTCGCTTCTTTTAATTCAATGCATTACATTGTGCGTATGTAGTATTTGTAGTTTTATTGGCTCAAGATTCAATCTCCTACCATTATATTTCCTGACCCCCTAGAAATGGCAAAGTGGCAATGGCCTGACCACTCCAAAATTGCTTCCTACTGTAATGTTAAGACTTTGTTTATTGTTTATCGTTCCCGTTATTTTCCTTCTATAATTTTTCAATTATATTTTTGTTTGTCTCTAGTGATAATTAAGTATTAAAGAAATTATTTTTACATAAAGAACTGGCACGAGTGTCCCTGTTGGCGACATATAGATGCAAAGTTTATGGCTAATTATGTAAAACAAGTGTTAAGTAATAATGGTTGGAGTCTCCAACTATTATTAGTCTCAAAGTGGGTTCCTCGTCATCGAAAGTGTTAAGTAGTTAGTGGTATAAAACGTAATTTCGTTGTCTGACAAGACAATAAAAAGCTAGGACTCGAAGGTATAGTGAAGACGAATTAGAGGACCAAAGGTGTTTGGTGAGAGATTTATTTAAAATATTACTGCAAATACTAATTTGATCTTTATTTGTGATTTAACGATACTCTTTGAGAAGTTATCAATATTGTTACTTTGAACAATCCTACAAATTAGGTTCTTCCTTGTCAGGTCTTTGTATAGGGGCCGGATTCTTTACAGTAGGTGTCTGTGACTTATTGGCGATAAAATTCAACAATAAACGGACAGAACACAATCCATTTGTTTTAAAATAATATGTTCAAAACACGTTAAACGTATGCACAAAAATTCGTTACACTATTGGTTATCACAGTTGCATCCAGAACTTTCAATGATTGTCTCTTTTGTCAATGTTCACACAAGCTGGTTAAGTTACTTTAGAACCCAATTGATAAGACAAATTGTTCTTCTCTACTCTGTTTATTACAACACAATCTGCGACTATAACTCTGTAAAATCGCCATTATACACTCTTTATGGCTAAACTTGCAAACACAGTCTAGATCTAGATCTTTCACCAACTTTGTCTAACTTTCAGTAACTTAACTTTATTTACTTTTTTACTTCTCTACCTGCACGTATTCATAACATGCGACAGAAAAATATAAAAATATCTAACTCTGTAGTGACAACAATACTCACATAACGAGAAAAACTTAGAAGCTTCGAGTAAGTTGACGTCAACAATATTACGAAAGCCTAGTACAACAATCAAACTGCATACACAACGTACGACTTAAACAGAGCTACATAACGAACTTGTCATAACTAGCGCTTTTAAAATATTTTAAACTTTTAACACTTTTGTTAGGGAAACTAAATAATTGCTAGATATTAAATCACTAAATAAACTAAGTATTAACTCTTAAACTGAACAGTCTTGTATATCCAACATTCTTCCCCATGTTCTTTTTCCCAATTTCTTATTCATATTTTGTGATTTTGATATTAACACACGCATATATATGTGTGTTTGTGTGTGCTTGTATTTGGAGGTTTGGTTGTTTATAAAGTCCTGGTCTGACACTCTTTTTTCCATGTTTAATATTTTGGGAAACTTCTATTGTATTCAATAAATCATCTACCTTGATAGTGGTTGTAACATAACTTTAAATGAAAAAAGATCCCTTCCCTACCTAGTAACACAATAGTAAATATGAAGCCTATGCTTATAATGCTAAAAACTGGGTTTGAATATTCGTGGAGTGCACGTTATCCCACTGTGTAGCTTTGTGCTTAAGTTCAAAGAAACGAAAGATTAGATTTTATTAAGCATAATAAAACTTACAAGATATTGTTGTAAGTTATATTTCTAATATTTTGATTTATATGGGGTTTTTTTTTGTTGTTGTTATTAGAGCGAATTTATCATTTTCTATTGAAATATATGTGAAATTCTGTGTGCAATTTGTCTCAAAGTGAACGTAGCCTATACCAAACACTATTGAAGAAATAAATTACATTATATGGTCCTGACATTATTTTTTCCAAATAATCCAAAGGAATCCATTCAATGATAAAACATGTCACAACCCTGATATTAGAAGTGGGATTACTTTGGTCAAAATAAAGAATTTTGATAGAACTTCAATTTAAAGATGACAACAACACGGTCAATAAGTGAGACTGAAATAATTAAAAGTTCAAGACGAAAGAGATATAAAAATAAAATGAGATCAAAAAGAAATGTGTAGGATATTGGGTGAAGATCAAGAGGTAAGATAAAGGGGTTAAGAGTTAAAAGAAAGAGATATAATATTTATAAGAATATAGAATGAATCTATGAATCTGAACACAAAATTTGTAAAGCTTTTGGAGATGTATTAAGAAATTACAACAACAAATTCAAAAAGAAATCAATGATGGAGTACAATATTTGGAAAAAAAGTGGTAAATACAAAGATCAAGCCAGCTGCACCTTTTCTGCATCTACCTGAATTCTACAACCTAAAACACCATTTACTACAAAATATCGAATAGGAGAACCTATCTGGTCTACACCTGTTACTGACTAATGCCGTGCTATCTGTTACTGCAGAAACTTCCTGGATTAATTCAGTCATATCACTACCACAACCAGTTCCAGAATTTGGCTAACCAATTTAACAACACTGCTTGAATGAGAAACCAACAGACTGTAATGGAAAGGTACCAAGTGAAGCATATCAGACTCAGTTTGAAAACATTTCTAGAATGAACGGATGGAATAGTAAACAACAAGCAATTGTTCTTGCTGCCCATCTAAAATGACCACGTTAAGTAATCTTCCAGCTGTGAACCATAACAATTATCAAGCATCTGTAGCTGTCTTAACCAACAGGCTTGGAATGACATACGAGAAGGAAGTATTCAGAGTAAAGTTCTACAACAGGGTACAGGAAAGACAAAACATTGCCTAAATAACTGGAATATTTAGAAAAGCTTATGCACTTATTTTACCCAGATACTTCAAGTGAAAGGATGGATTCATTGGCACATGATCAATTTATAGATGCCATAACAGACAACAATATGCAAATAAGGCTGAAGCAAAGTATACATACGTCTTTGAAGGAAGCTCTCCAGTTGAAGGTGATACTTTAATCCATTAAAGTAGTAGGTAAATAACCAAAAATACCATCTAGAAGTTACAGGATCAACAGATCAAGTATTATTGAAACGTCAGCTTCCCCTGACGATAATCTAGAAAAGCTGAAAGTATTGGTTAGACACCTAGTCACACACAATGAAAAAAAAACACAAAGCAATAGTTTTTCAAGTGTAACTTCAAACAACATATAGCTCGGAACTTCAGATAAATGCCTATATGGAATAAGAACTCCCAACGGATGTAAAGAAAATGGAACTTATAACTCTGGGAAGCATGGCCATTACAGATAAAACTGACGAACCAACAACTGTTAATACACTACGAAGCCAGTGCCTTAAGGATAAGTTTTAGAGCTCACCCAGATCAAAGAAACAACAAAGAGCTAACTATACATAAAAAAAACAGGAATTAGCTTGACTTAATAGGCAAAGTTCAGCTTAGAATACTCCATTTGCCCCAACAGAGATGAAAAGTTCATTTATTTAAAGAACCAGTCACTGAGTCAGTGGTATTGAAGGGTTATCCTAACTGTAGGAAACTTCTCGTTATATCATGATGTGTGGGTAGTTGACATATTAAAAGACATGGATTCGAGGTTAAGTTAGCTTCAAATATCTTCAAGTCTATGACAAGAAACTCCGTGTGTACTACATGACAGTTACCACACCAAAAGTTAAACTTCGAGTGACAACAAGGAGAGCAGTCATTGTTTCGCCAATAAATGAAGTACATATAAAAGGATTTATTAGAAATAAATTTGCATCTAGAGACTAAAGGTTAGTAAAACCCAACACTCCAATTTGTCCTGATGTATTAATGGTTGGAAGAAATATCATGTATCTGATGAATAAAAATGTCATCATTAGGGCCATTAAACACAACAAATTTGAGTCAAGCCTGGATGGGACATTGCAAGATGTGAACCTTAAAGGTAGTACTTGCATATCAAAGGATATCAGATGTAGGTGCCTTTGAGGCAAGATGTAGAAAGTATCTGTTGATGGAACAATTCACATTTCTTGGTATTCAGATCAAGGTTCTCTTTCCTCAACTGATCTAGAAATTTCCTTAGTCCATCATAATCATTATCAAAGGTCTTCCCATATGCAAATATGTCATTGATGTAGAAGAGTATGACATTCCAGGGTAGTTCAGAAAGGGCACACCCCATTAGTGTTGAATTGTAAGAGTTGCATTATTCTATGCATATGGTAACACAACAAATTTCCTCAATACATTTCTGCATTAATGCTGTTTCCTTTTTTACTTGTTTCGTCAGCTTACACTTTACAATATTTACTTTTCAGAATCGAATGTTGAAAACCATTTTTATCCAGACAAAGCATTCAAAGTAGAGTTAATCTATGGTAGTGAGTAGGCATCCTATGCAACTTCATTCACCTTCAGGTAGCCCATGAAGAACCTTGTGGACCCATTCTCCTTCATCTTCGCAAATATATTAGTTGATGCACATGGTCAAGTACTCAGTTCTATTATTATTTCATGGCTTCTATTTTTTTTAAAGTCTCAGCCTGTTTTGTAAGGGTCTGGCTATCTGATGTATTGGGAATGAATCTACAATATCAATATTGCAAGACATTTCATTTAATTGGCATAAGTCATGAGGTCCACTGGAGGAGGTATCTTGATATTTCACGTGCATGTAATCTATAGTATTAATCATCTGTAAGATCTTCACAGCTTCAGTGATACGGTTCTTATACGTGAGGCGGCTAGCTGTCCAAAAGTGGGAATTTGAAATCATCTACATCGAGTTTCTGAGATATATAGTTAACAGAGATGGGGTGTCTATATACGCATCTACAATTTAATATGTTAAGAATTGGCTACCACCAAGGAACTTGCGTGAGGTAAGAGTATTTCATGAACTATGGTCTTACTGTTGTCGTTTTGTAAAGCCATTCTATGACATAGCTTATCTACTACTCAAATTGCTTAAAAAACAAAAGCTTTGTTAAACTAATGACTATGAACAAGCATTCAATGAACTAAAAAATAATTATCCACTACTCTTATATTAGTGTACTTAACTCTTGAATGTCCTAGTCTGAAGGCTTATATTGTTAGAAACTAAGTTTCGATACCTGTGGTGAGCACAGCACAGATAGTCCATTGTGCAGCTTTGTGCTTAACAACAAACAAAACTTGAACATCCACTCACTTTAGATACAGATGCTAGATATTTCATAGTTGGAACAATGTTTTAACACAAATACAACATGGAAAGAACGTGTGATTACCCATTATAGAAAGACAATAAATACTGCAAAATGTAGGTATTGTACCACCCAGAAAGAGTCGCTAAATATTGTTCGAGCCTAATTTTTTTCCATTATTACTTATATGGACAAATATTTACACTCCAGACAGAACATGCAGCACTGAAGCAGTTGGTGATTTTTTTCAATCCAGAAGGCCACATAGATGGCTTCGAAAACTTTAGAAATATAGCTTTATCATCATGCATCGCCCTGGACAGAACCATGAAAATGTTCATGCATTGTCCCATAGACCAGGTGTTCATAAAAATTTAAATACAATGAAAACATGGAAACACAAATTATCAAAGACAATCAATCTAAAGTACAACAGAGTATAATCCAAGATGTGACATCCACAAGTGATTATGGAGAACAAAAGGTAACAAATGCTAAACTGAAAGATGCTAAGCCAAAAGATACAAGTTTGAGACCAACTATTCAATGGATCAAGAATAGTGCAGAAAAACCCTCATGGTGAACAGTTACTCCAAACAATCCGAAAATAAGAGGTACTGCTTTCAGTGGGATTAATTATGACTACAAGAGGACTTATTATGTTGAAATTGGAACAATATCTGTAGACAGAAAGAGCGAATACAGCTGGTATTTCCACATTCTCTATATTTCAAAACAATCTGTCATCTCCACAACCTTCCAATAGCTGGATACTTCTAGCTTCTATTTGGTTGGGTGCTAGGGATCTATAGACAATTGATGTAAATGAGGTGAAGTATTCTTTGAGCAAACAGTCTGCATAAAAAACAGAATGGGCAGCTACAACACTATTGTGTTGGAATAAGACTTTATAAAACTGCTGTTGATGTACTTGGTCCTCTGTCACAGAGTATCAGTGAGAATAAATACATCATGGTTGTGGGAGCTATTTCATCTATTGACTAGAAGCAGAAAGTCTAGCAAGGAAACTCGTCAGTGAACTTGTTTTAAGATTTCGGGTACCTATGGAACTTCATTCAGATCAGGGATGGAACTTTGAATCAGCCTCATTTTTGGAAATGCGCCAAATTTTTGGAATAAAAAAGATAAAGACAACAGACTTTCATCCATTTTCTGACTGCATGGTGAGAGATACAACCATATACTTTTGAATCAACTAGCCATGTACGTGGATAAAAATCATAAAGTGTAAGCAAGATCTACCACTGTTTTTTATGAGTTATCAATGGCAGTACACGAAGCTACAGATAACACACCATCGTTACTGATGTTTGGGAAAGAAGATAAGGTGCCATTAGAACCTATGAACTCATATCTGAAAGACAGTTATTCAGCAGTGTTTTACACAAAATTTGCAGATAGATTAAGGAAAACCATGGATATCATACATGACCTTACCTGGGAAGACTTACGCCAGCTAGTGATAAAATTAAAAATCGTTATAATAATAATGCTGATGAAACTAGATTTAATTAAGGTGACATGGTATGACTGTATAACTTTTGCTGCAAGAAAGGAGTAACACTACATTTAACAGGTGGTGGAAAGGAGTCTGTTTTTTTTGTGTGGCCTAAATCCACAAACAATATTTCGAAAGAATCAGCACTACTAATGTTACCTAAGCTTAACTTACATGGTGATTCTCTGTCCTTGGTGATCCTCTGAAAATTGTGCCAAGAGGAAACATGGACTCTTCAGTTGGTAGAATGTCTGCTGGAATATTCTTTTCTTAAGTTACCCAGCTCGACATCCTTTTACAGACATACTTCTAAAGACAATCATAGTGGATTACATTTGGATAATCCTTCCTTTTGACTTCTGTTAATCACAAGAGTGTTTCTTTTTACAACTTGTTTCAAAGTGAATGTAGACTATAACAAACATTATTAGAAAATGAATTAATTCATTATCATTGCACAGGCTGGATTTGACATTACTTTTACCAACTATTTCAAAAGAATTGGCCTAACGATAAATTGCATCATAACAATATTAAACATTAATGAAAGAGTGTCTGACCAGGACTTTGTATACAAATTTAAATCTCTAAATAGAAATTCCAATATGAATAAATACAAAAGCAAGATTAATATCAAATCACAAAATGATGGCAATAATTACAAATCTGGGAAAAATTTGCAAAATTATTCAGGAAAACAATAATAAATATTTCTCAAAGAAATAACGTTAAATCAGAAATAAAATATCAAGCAAATGCTTACAATAAAATCTTTTAAGAATTAAATCTCTTACGTATTTTTAACGTAACACTTCTCTTGTCAATTTAACTTCAAGTCTTAAAGCTTTTCATTGTTTTTCCAGACCAAGATATAACGTATTACAAGAATGACTGCTTTTAATTTTTAATTGCGAGTAAACGTTCAGTAGCGCTTTATTAATTATTTAGTCTCAGTTTTTTCTAAGAATTGGGAGTGTTTCCTCCACCTGTAGCATAGCCTTGTTCTCAGCTTTGTTGATTACTTTGAATGTTTTTTTTAGGATTTGACCACATAATATTCACTAAGAGCATGTTTAACAATTCTTGAACAGTCCTTGAACCTAGGATTAGTGTTCTTTTAATAGAGGTCTAAACACACTGTATGTGAATTTGTGGATGAACTCTGTTTATTAAGGTGTTTAAATTTTTCTTCAATGTTGGATATACAAGACTGTTTAGTATAAGAGTTATTATTTAGTTCATTTAGTGATCTATTATTCAAGTATCATTTAGTTTTCATTATTCTAAAGGCGATAGTTATAACAAATTTCGTTATGAAACTCGGTAAGAGTCGTACGTTTTGGGATTAGTTCAGTTGTTGTAAATTGACGTCACATTACCGGAACCTTCTGTATTCTTCTCGTTGCATTTAAAATATCGCCATTTACGGCTAAACTAACAATCACGAAGTCTAATTTCACTTTCACTAACTTCACCTTTTCAGACTTAACTTACTTTGCTCACTTGGTCGCCTATATATATATTTTGCCCAACTGAGGCCCAAAACGTTTACAAAACTAGACCTCATGTTGATTCCATCAATCTCTTCATAAAATTCACCATTGAACTGAAAAACAGAATTTTCATGGCAAATTCTATCAGTTACCTAAAAATATTGTCTGTCAGGTTCATTAACATATTCCTTGTCTACGAAAACAAGATTAACACAAAAATTAGTGAGCAGAGAGTCAATAGCTAAATAAACATTTTAATCAAACATCAAGTTTCTGACATTATCAAAAAATCAAAACTGCCTTTCACTATGTAGCTAATAAAAGTAAATTCTGTTAAAAACGAACATAATAATTTAGAAAGTTTGTAACTGAAACAGTCTATGTTGGAAATGATAGGTTTAATGGGGCAATCAGAGTTGTGGATCTTAGGCAGTCCATAAAGAGTGCCTATGCGGGAACCAACTGGTCTAATTGTGTTATAAGTATTATCATCCAGGGCAGAAGTTTTCTTCAAATTTAGTAACAATTTGTTTTTTCTTGAAGTAGAGGGTCTTTCGATAGTTTTGAAAACTTGTTAGTAACACAGATCATTAATAACAATACCTAGTTTTCTACACTATGATATTGTTACGACAGTGGAAGTCACGTGACGTAGGTAACACGTAATGATTATCTAGAAGATTCGCGAAAAACGCTAGTGCGAGCTATGTACTCGTTTGTGTTACGACAGCGGAAGTCGAGTGACGCTGGTAGCACGTGATGAGTGTCTAGAAGATTCTCGAAGAGGCTACGCAGGCGCTATTAACGTATATAAGTGCGCTAGACAAGGAATCTATCGACAAGCTCATCTCAAGCAGATATCATGTCTATCAATAATGGGTAAGTCACCAAATTCTTTAACTACATTACATGTCAACATTCAAGGTGGCC
>NW_013667937.1:56497-74506 GCF_000517525.1 Limulus polyphemus
ACAAAACATTCATCAGACCCCTACTAGATTACGGCGCAATGGTTACATGCAATATGCACAATAATCAATGAAGGATTTTACAAAACCTATAAAACAGTGTCATACGTCTCGCTTATCGCCTTCCTCGATACACACCTGCATGCTACACCAAAAGGCACACCTCACTACACACCGTACAAAACACGCATCACTAAACTTGCTACCAAATATTACAAAAAAGCCATGTACTGAAATCCACTCACAGCTGAATTTCAGAAAATTGCCGCCACCCCAACCATGGTGCAAATATCTATCCCCTGACAATCTGGCCATTAATTGAAATGTAACCTTATGCCACAAGCAGGGTGAAGGAGGATTGTTTAATCTTCGAGCACCCTTGATTAGTAATTATTTCTTAGGAGATAATTATTTTTAAATCAAAATAACTGCCACGAAAAACGAAAACGAGACAAGCAGAGAGAGAGAGAGAGAGAGTGGGGAACCAAAGACAGCAGTTACGGTCGGTGGGAACCGAGGATAGCAGATACAGAGATCGGAACTATAGTTGCTGACAGGCGGAGATAGAGACGGACAATTAAGTCAAGTGCGGTAGTAAAGTGAGTGAATTGTTGTGAATTATAGCGTATGTTTAAGTAAAGTAACTGTGGAAATTAAGTGTATTGCAAAGTTGTATTGAGGAAGAATAAACTAGTTTTATTTAAGAAAGGAATTGTATCGCAGGAAAATTAACAAATGAACATACAGAGACGTAACAATATGATAGACCATACTTCTACAAGAAAAAACAAACTGAATGAATTATTGCTCAATTTGAAGAAAATGAATAAAATGGATGATAATACTTATAACTATATTAGACCAGTCAGTTACACATACTATAGGTTGCCTAAGATTCACAAATCCTTTGTCCCATTAGACCTATATAGGTCATAGGTTGTTTCAATTACTAACTATCTAAATGTTTAAGCGCCTTTTAACTGAATTTAATTTTAAAGCTACAGAGTACAAAACAGATATGATTTGTTTGATAATGCTAGAAACTTCAAGCCTGATGATGTTTATTTAGCAAGTCTAGATTTTGAACCTGTGTTCACTAACCTACCCCAAGATGAGACTATTAACTTTATTTTTAACCTAGTTTTCAAAGACAAGGAATGTGTTAATTGGCTTAATAGACAATTTTTCAAACAACTGGTGGAATCTACTTGCTATTTTTTAGTTCCATGATAATTTTATGAATAGAGTGATGTAGTCAACATGGGGTTTAGCTTAGCATCTGTAATGGCCGATGTTTTCATGTGTGTTGATGAGAATAGTTGGTTGAGAGATTTTCCTACTGAGTTCAAACTGCTTATTCACAATTAGTTTGTTGATGACATGTTTGCAGTACTCAAAAATTAAGATCAATTAGTGAAATTTGCAGAATATATTAAATGCAGGCATGTTGACATTAAGTTCATATATGAACATCAACAGTGTTCTACTCTACACTTTCTTGACACAAATGTGTTCAACAAACAAGGATATCGTAATGTTGGTTTTTATCTTCACCCACATACATTTGGCTATACACACACTGAAACAGTTTTGTTCCACTTCATTTCAAAGAAACCGTATTGAATGTCTTGTTTCATGCACATAGAATTACCAGTTCCTAAGAACTGTCAAATAAGAGCAACTTTATAAATTCTACCATCAATAAAACGTTCAACAACTAAATTTATACAGGTCACTAAACTATGACATCCAAAAGATAAGAGTAATGATCTATTTACTATATACAGGCTCACACTCAAGGATCTTGAAGAAGAAATTAAACATTGTAATCAACAGAGTCTATCCATAAGTTCACCTTCAATATGTGTTAGACCTCTACTGATCATTCAAAATGTTTTCAAGTTTAAATATCTGAACCAGTTCTCTCAAGAGTTACTGTCATTCATGGATTCTGCTGCTCAACGATTAAGGACACCTAAGGCAGCTCGATTGTCAGAAAACTGAGAGATGTTTAAAAGAACACTTTAATTCTAGGTTCCAGGATAGTTCAAATATGATTCGACATGCACTAGGTGAATGTGATGTGGTCTTATTACCCAAGATCTTAAAAGTAATCATTGGTAAACCATAAAACGAGACTATTCTATGGTGAATGAGACGCTTCTGATTATTTAAAAAGAAGCAAAGATTAAACAATCAACAAAGCGCCACTAAACTTTTATTCACAATTTAGGTATTCGAATTATATTTAATCTCTCACTCTCTATTGTGTAATACTTAATATTTGTTTTACGTAATTAATCATAAACTCAGTATCATGTGTCACCACTAGGAAAACCTCGTGTTGGTGGCTTAATATAATAAAACTACTCGTTTAATATACACTAGGTGATTAGGAAGAAGGTGGGCTAGTGTTTAAGACAAACAGAATACATAGTTGAACCAAATGTTAGAACAAAAATGCATAAACAATAAATAAAATCATAGCTAAAAGTAAAGTAGAAATTGCTACATCGTAAAACTGGTTCAGAGTGTTTCGCGTGCAATTTAACAGAATGACGTGACTCGAATTGCTTCGTCCGTTATTTTAGTTATTAGTTTAATATTGTTATTTTCTCATAAGATTTAAGATTACGTCTGTGAATATTACTATAAATATCATAATAGTACTTATAAACTAAGAATTATCGAAACTGAAAAACCAGTTTCAAAGGTATAAATATGCCTAAGTACATCATTAAAAGACTCAAAGAAATTTACTTTATTTTATATATTCTTAATCCACTGATAGATGGCAGCTCCGTTAGAAATGTACTTGGTAGATAATTGAAATGGCTCCTTGATGGTTTTAATGTTGATTTTATTGGGTTTTTTTCATTTTAATACCTCAACAATTAATTAGACATTAACGTGATGGGCGAGAGATGAGCGGAGTTAAAGTTCTAAGAATTTATATGTGGTCATTTCTTATTTCATTTGTTTTATCGAAAGGTAAGAGTATTAGTAATTACTTGGTAATTTAAAATTTGTAATACTAAATGATATTGATAATTTGATATACTGTAGTAGTGTATAACATTAGCAGTACTACTAATGTTAAGTAATACTAATACTCACTAATAGTAATAAAGACATAGATTAACAATCGTAATTTCATACTCAGACTTCAGTTCAAAGAGTATCTCGAATTCAAACTCAATTAAACTTAAACTTTAAAGTCAAACGAAGCAAATTATTTACAAATTACACTACTTGCACTGTTAGTGTTACACTTACACTACAGTAAGTCGTGGCTTTAATTTGTATTGTATCAATGGGTATATATAATATTGTTTATTATCAAAAGTATGGTGTAACAGAAAATGAACGAATCAAGTGAAATAATTAACTGTATCACTATTCTAAACAACCAAAAATTGTATCTGTACCTTGTTTTACTTATATACTCTGTTACTTGTTAATGATTTCGTTTTCACTATGATGGGGTACACTTGGTTGTTGCAAACACTAACCCAAGTCAAAGATTACAAAGTAAAAGCTTTAAAGTTTCATCTACTCTCTTTGCCCTTGCTTAAAATGATAATGTTTGAGTTGAAGTTACTTTATTCATTGAGTTAATTTTTACTTCTGATCTATTTTGGTAGCTTGCTTTGATTTTGGAGCAGAAGTTATTAGTGATTAATCATAGTACTAGTAATAGTACAAACCATTAATCTGTTTAGTTTTTCTTTCATTGCCATAATCATTATTCATTTTAGTTTAACCTTAGTTTTCTCCTCTTTTTTTTTTCAAGTGAATATTGAGTAGAGAGTTTGTAAGATCTTTTATTTGTACTTTTAGCATCTATAAGGATTCTCCAACCACTACCACCTGTTACAGAAGGAGACCTAGGTTCAAGATTAACTTTAAATTGTAACATTAGTGGTCATCCAGTCCCACATTTTTCATGGTACAAAGATGGTCATGAACTTGCCAAGAATCTAACTTTAAAAGTTGAAAGCAATGATGGAAGATTGTATTCTTCAGGACTGCGTCTAGGGGATGCGGGCAGCTACACATGTGTAGCAGATAATCATTACAAACTTCAGCAGCTAAGTACAAGGCTTATTGTTAAAAGTATGAACTTTTGCAAGTAATGTATTGAATTACTTTAAAACTTTTAAAAGTGCGTATGGTCTTTTGGAAACAAAATATATACGCTAAAAATATTTAATAAAGAATCAGACAAAAGTTTGATAGTTTATTTAAAGAAACTTAAATAAGCGAAGGTGATTGGTTAAAAATGTGTGTGAGTCATTGATGACAAGCACATTTAATATCGGTGTGACGTAATTGATTATATAAATTGTGAATTTTTATTAATAACCAGAATGATTATTCTGTGAATATTTGAAGTGCTCATATTAGTGCATAGATTAGCTTAAAACAAATTTGGAAACAAAGTTACTTCTACATGTACCACAGTCACTACTCTGCCAAAATGAGAGTGATCAAATTATCAAACATATTGTGATTAAGTTGAACGTATATATACGTTGGCACAGAGGGTTGAGTTGGTTATATTAAAACAATTTTAAATGTGCAATCAGCAAGTCAGTGTGACAGTCACAGTCAATATAAAGCCATGGTGGAATGGAATGTATCAGTTTGAGATTGCTTGGCATTATATAGGTAGTGTGATGCCACTGAAAATTGACTGCTTTTGTAACAGCCCTTTCTGACAAAATATTCATACACTTTTATTGCATAAATTTGGTCAGATTGGGAATTTAGAATCTCCAAAATGTGGTATCCCTTGTACTTAATGGTACTGGAAAACAAAGGAAAATGAACCAACTCAAGTCATCAGAACCATCGAGAAATATATCTGCAATAAATGCAGATAGCTGTGGTAAGCGAAGTATGGTGTCTTGTGACAGGTGAGAATCCATGAACATAAAGATGAGTGGTAAAACCATCCATGACAATAGTGTGCAACATAATCAAGAAGGATCTCTGTCTGGAAAAGTGATGCAAGTCACAAGTATACAAGCTGTTTTCATGTGATATCTGTCTAACCATTGCATGCCACAAGCAACTGGAGAATGAAATAGGTATAGTTGCTGTTCCATATGCAAATGTTAGTCAAATTGCAGGACACAACATCTATTGATTTCTCTATGATTGGACTGTTAAATAGGTACTGGGAAATTCTTGGCCTTCTACACAAGGTGACTTATGAAAAATATATAGGGCAGAATCTTGTGCTTTTAACACGACAGCATTACAACTGAGCTTTTTGCAATGAAAATTACACTGCTATTGTCAAACATCATGGTTGTCAGATAGAGCATGAACAAGCATTTTAAATAAGGACTTTAAAAACTTGTTAAGGCTCCAAAATCATTTTAATATAATGTACTCAACCTCTGCACAAGAGTAACTTTTGTTATCGTGTAATAATTTGTAAAGTTTAGGAATTTGCATTACAGTTTTTAAACATTTTTTTTCTTGAAATTGTTTAAAAGACATAGAAAGCACAATTCATTCATCCAGAAATTAAGAAATAATGAACAATGCTTGTCTCTGTATTCTGTATCTTAATTGGTTGCTAGTTTGTTCCCCCCCCCCCCACTAGCAAAATCAGGGGACTGCTACTAGCAACAACTTTATTATTATCCAAAATTAACTGTAATTAATTATTTCTGTTATTGAAGATGCATAAATGTTGTGTGCTTTTTTTTCTTTTTAAGCACTTTAGAATATCAAACTCACTTTAATTATGTAACAAAGTTTTTATTTTAACTATTTTACAAAAATTAAAAATAGACAGAAGCTACAGTATCTAGGCCTGTATGACAGTAAAGTACTGCTGAAGGCCACACTGTATTAAAAAATATTTTATCAAAAGCTATGATTTAAATGCTGAAAGCTGGAAAAGCATTAGAAGCTAATAGGCCTAACATTTATGTTAATCATGGACAAGAGATGTGTTGAAAAAAAACCATCAGCAGCTTACGGGATTTCTATTGTATTATTATCTCAATAAATGACCATTTGAGTGAAGTATTTCTAACCATACTACAGGCAAAACTGCACCACAGAGTCCAGATAGAGCAAGTCTAGCCAGAGTCCCAAGTGCTAATTAATTGCCTTTGTGACCAGTCAAATAGTGCTGTGTCATGCAGTATCAGTTTTTTTTTACACAAATCATTTAAAATATTAAATATTACACACATGGAAATTTTTATCTATGAGTTTATGTAATGTTTGTTACTCTAAACAAATATTATATTAAAAAACAAACTAACTAAAATCATGTGACAGCACCAGTTGGCATTGCCATGGTACTTTTAGAGCATACCATTGTGGTCAAATACCAGGGACAACATGTAGTGACTGTATAAATTCAATAGAATATGTACTGAATACCTACTGTACAAGATGTTGCATGAGAAGTGTTATGGTATAATAAGTATGAAAAAAATATATATTAACACTACTGTTTCTAATTTTTAAAACAAAAAAAAAGAGCACTGGCAACCCTACCCCCTCCCTTTTGTTAACCAGAAGTATAGCTTTAACTTATTTAATGCCATCTTTGCAGTCAAGCATAATATTTATAAAGCAATGTCTTAGAAACTCTGCTATTTTTTGTTGTTGTTTAATGCCCAGGCAACAAAAGTTGAATGTAAATTGTGAAAGTGGCTCTTGTATCATGATGGTGCAATCAATCCCTGTTTATTCTTTTAGCTCCACCAGGCTTGTTAATGAATGTTACAGTTGTTCCCTCTATGGTTGTGGCTACAGTTCGTTGGCATGTGGCTGATGATGGTGGCTACCCTATCTTATACTTCACATTACTGTATATGCCAGTATCTCATCCAGTTAATGGAACCAGGGAATTTCCATTATCAATAAAAGTTAGTCCAATAGTGGTAAGTAATAATTTGGTAATCCTAGCCTCAAAAACTGTGGAAGGAGCTTGTGTACAAATACACAGTGTAAAGTAATATAGGATGATAATACAAACATTATACAATAATTTTACATCTTTTGTACAACCAGTATATAATATAATAGTTATGCAATTAAAGATAAAAGTGCTCGTTAAAGTAGCAGAAAAAGTTTATTTTTCAATATCATGAATGTTATTTTGGATTGGGCTCTTTATAGTATAACTGATAAATAGGTACTACCCAGAAGAAAAAGTTAAGTGGGTTTGCAAATAAATGTGATTTTTTGAATTTAGAGTTTTTAAACTATTTAGAATGTAAATGAGTAAAAACAAAAGTGCTGTAGAAGATTTAACATAACGATAATTGAGGAAACATTAACACGTTGACTACCGACTACGAGTATACTTGTAATGCTGGGTGTACCAGATTCTGCCACTAGAAGTATTCTCGTAGAAAAGATTACGCTATTGTGTAGTAAACAGAATAATGTTGGCATCCCAGATAATGCAACAAAAAATCTGCTGGCAGTTTGGGGAACATACATCTTTGTATTAATCATGATCAAATATTGCATCATTATTTGCACTTTTGAAATTCACTAAGGTGTGCGAACATGGTATCTACACAAAGCTCACTTCAACATAACTAAGAGTAAAGAAGAGATGGTTACAACACAAATAAATTACACTGGCCAACAAGTCATTTTCATCGTATATTATTACAGGGGGGCTAGATAGCTCTTGGGACTTTTTCATAAGTGTGTACTGTATAAATTTAACCAAGTGTATGATGTGTATTACGTTTATGAGAATTATACTGAAAAATTAATAAAGTTGTAACGTTAACTAGCCTAATGTGTGATTATTACCTGAATTGTGCTGAAATTAACACCACTCATATTTCAATAACTAGATGTGTTAGAAGAAAACCAAGAACAGATTTGCAATCAGCATGCAAAACTGGTTTTCTGAAAAGTGTTCTTACATCTTTGATGAGAGAAAAAAATTTGATAATCAATAAACATTTTCCAAATATAGGATTTTATTCTTTCAATGTTACATTAACAAGTTCTTACATCATAACCAAATGACGAAAAAATAATGTCCAGTAAATTCTTACAAATGTTTCTCTGTCTTCTGTATGTGTCTATTATTGAGGTACATGATATTGCTTAAAGCAATTTTCTACACAGAGGGCTGGTTTTTCATGGCAGACATCACACATGTAGTGGCTTTCTTGTGTCCTCCCAGCCTTTGTGCAGACACGACATGGTTAGCTTCTCTTTCTTTTCTCTGAGTGGCAGGCAACATATGAGGTAGTGACATGATTGGAATTGGAGTTGCATGTTGACGCTGGCCTTGAAGATACACCATGCTACTTCCCAGCAGATGAATTCTTACAAAACTTCAAGAGTTTCATTTGCTGTCCCCTATTTTCATGGTACAGGATCAGGGCATTCAGAATAAATATTTTGACGTATGGTTTTTCGTAGAGCTGAGTATTATAACAACAGTTGGTCAGATCTGTGTATCCCAGACATGCCATTGTTGTAGACGCAGATGATATTGGGTTTCTTCAAAATTTTATTATTTCGATTTATGGCCTCAACTATCTCCACTCTGTGCATGTTTCTAAGTGTGAGCATGTCTTGTTTGTCCTTCCATTTTCAAACTACCACTGATTCTTACTGCTTCCATTCATGTTCCCCCTTCTTCGATTTTCTTTACAATCAAACTGGAATGTTTCACATACGTAGGGTGATTGTTCAGTCAGTTTTTTCACTAGACTCACAGAAATGTAATAATTATCTGTGTATAAAACATGACCTTTGTCCTGGTTATCAGTCATCAGATCAAATGTAACAGCTGCAGCTTTTCCCAAACTGGTATCTTCGTCAAGGAAAGCTCCAAAGTATACACAAAGTTTCAGCACCAGACCGCATGATTTGCATAGTTCATAGAATTTGATTCCATATTTATGACGTTAATTTTTTAAATATTGTCGAAAAATGAGCCTGCCACACAAAAGTACCATGGATTTACCGATGCACAAATCTTTTCCTGGATAGTAAATGTGGACCATTTTATTATTGAAGTGATCCAGGAGAGGTTGTATCTTATACAAAAGATCATCTTGGGGTTGGGAATTGTCTGAGAAATGCCAAAAACATAAGAGCATTTGAAAGTGGTTGTGGCTCATAACACCACTGTAAAGCATTGTCTTGTGCAGAATATCAATACTCCAGTAGTGCTCCAAGGTAGGTTGGCTGTTTGGACCCATGTGAATCAACAAGGCTAGAAGCTTTTTCATTTCTGTTGCATCAGTGTCCTTCTAGTATTTTAGTTGTGATTCTCTTCACAATGGTTGCTGTTTGGTTGTTTCAGCTGCTGCATATTGGTATTTTTCTATGACCATAATATCCAGGAATTGTGGAGTCAGGAGTAGGTCAAAATAATCACAGACCATCTTGTAACTGAATTCTAAGACCGGAGTTTTCATTGAAAGTGAAATTAGGTGGATCTTATGCAACATTTGACCAGTTATGCAATTTGATAGTAGAGTTCACATTTCCAACTGTTCTGCCTGGTGCTGGAGCAACGGTCGCTCTTTTATCACGAACATTTCCACCACCTCTTGTCCTTACTCAACAATCGCATGGTTGTCTGGTGCGGACCTCACAAACTGTACTACCGGTACTCCATTCTCATCACTTGTTGAATACGAGTCTGATGAAACCCTTGGGTCACCATTACCACTAGACTGGTTATCATTTCGACCTGAAAATCTCTGTCATCTGAAGGTTATTTCTGCAGTCCTATCATCAGACTATGTCTAGATCATAACTGTCATCATTATCAGTTTCTTTTAGAAGCTTTGCAACTTGATCTGCGTTCGTACGTGCCACCTTGAAGGGTAATGATGGGAGCAACAAAAAACACGTGGTACACAGCACACAATCGCCAATTACAGAAACTTAGTACCAAAGTCAATTCAGTGCTAAAAACAAAGCTATAAGATAACTCGTACCTGGCATACAGAATTGTCAATCTTGCCCCACCTTCAGCTATGAGTTTTTCATAACATGGTAGTTCCTCACCAATCTATTAGAAATTAACTTATAATTACTCATAAATGGGTAAAATTTGAAAATAAAGCATATACATTTGTGTACTTGGCTTGGAAAATGGGATGGGCGTGTACTGTTAGAGTCGGCAGTCAACGTGTTGAACATTTATTTCATTTGTTATATCTAATGGTTATTCTTATGATATGATCAGTTCTTCTTCTTTCAGAGAAAGTTTCTAGTCTATCATCTTAAACCAGGAACACAGTACATATTTCAAATTTGGGCTTCAAATAAACTGGGACCTGGCAGACCTACTTCTGTGAAGGTCACAACTGCTAGACCACTAGATACACCAGGTAGAGGAAAACCAGCTTTTTAGCACATTGTATTGTATTTTATTGTTACTGTGTTTAAACCAGTAGAGTTACACTTATTATTAAAATGGGATTTTCTGTCACAGGCCTGATTTTTTTTTTTAGGTGAAGCTTAAAAGAGTTTTTAAACTTATGAATATGGATAAAGAAATTAAACAATAAAAATATTTGGGGATAATGTTTAAAAAAAAGAACTTTTCTTAAACACTTGTTTTTATATAATAAAAAACAGTAAAATGTTACAATTTAAGCATTAATGGTGGTTTTTATAAAAATAATAAAACTATAATCAACTGAATTACTTCTACCCTTAAAAATTTAAGCGTCACTTAAGCATTTACATTGTTTTGTATCTAAGTGTTTGTAAAAGTGTAAATGAAATATCTGTGTTGGAAGAATGTTAAAACAAACTACATGTAACAGATTCTAAATGCTATCTCAGAACTGGAAAATTTATATGTATTTATTATTAGTACCAAAGTATTTTGATTACAGAGTAAGAATTAAGGCCTTTACAGACTTCAATAAATTCACAATGATTCATAAGGTTTAAAAATATATCATTCAAAAATAATTAGATGTAAAGCCATTCTTAATTATATAATTTGATGAGCAACTTTTGTCAGTGCTTCTTATAATATGACTAGCTATTCTCATTTTTCTTTAGGAATTTGAAAATAAGCAAAATCTAGTCTTAAAAAAGAACAACATACTTAGTGGTAAGATGTAACTTTTCAGCTTGTTTTAAGTGGAATACTGGCAGGATAATTGAGATTGAACTGCAGTATATACAACCATCTCAACTTTATGGCCTTGTAGAAAGTAAATGCTGTTATGATAATATTACTTAAGCAGTCTCTGAGATGCTGGAATTATGAGTATTATCACATTTGTAGATTATTTTAGGAATGGAATTTATAGATCTTCCTTTTTGAAAGATATCAGTAGAAGTGGGCAATTAATGGAATTTACTAATTGATTAATTGTTGGATCATTAATCGATTATTTTCAACTAATTGATTACTCTCACCAGATAGCTTAAAAAACAAAAGGAAAACAATTATTCTCATGTGTTGACTAATAAGAAGAATTATGTTACAAATTAGGTTTTGAATCATGTGGTAGGAAGAGCAGATAGCCCATTGTGTAGCTTTACTTAATAACAAACATGATGTCATTATTTCAGTTGCTTGGATAAGAGTTGGAATAATAAAAAATATTAATAATTGGGAACCTTAATTTTGTTTAGTTAATTACTTTTTTGAGTCATGACTACTCAATTAAGCTGAACAAACTTGAAGTAATCAAAAGTAATGAAAGCTTGTAATGGCAATATTTAGATTACTGCATAGTTAGAATAATTGAATCTAGTTTTGATTAGTTGATTGTTTTCTTGATATTAAGTAATATACTAATAATTTATTTGCTGAATATTTGGAATAGTCAAAAATGGTAATAATTGCAAACACTACTCACCTCTATGCACCACAAAGAGCAGTTACCTTGCGTGCACTGCCACGTAACTTCTTCTGCATGCGACAAGCCTTGAACCAAGTTCCCACCCTTACTTATGTGTATTACACCAGCCTATGATGTAACCATCATTATACTGTAGCCTTCCATTCATAGGAGAGTAAAAAATCCTTCATGCACTGTCATCCCCTTCAGCACTAGCATGTAAACATTGGCTCATTCTGCAATGCTAGTGTTCCAGCATGTTTTTTCTTATGCTACTTTTTTCTTTGGCTTGCTTGTTTAGTTTGCCTTAAGAGTCCTTTTTGTTATTGTTCTTGGACTATGAGCACCCTCATTTTTTAAATACTTTATAAACAGAAAAAAAAACAAATTATAAAAGACAACCATTGTTGACTTATGGGTCATTTTTGATTATGAATTTCCAGACCTAAATTCCCACTACTTCATGAGGCCCTGACACTCCACTTCAAGATTCTTCTTCTGCTGTTTCAACAGTGACCAGAGGTACTTTGTTTCTCAGTGATGTTACCAACATTGTATATCAGATAGTTGCTATTCTTTTGCCTCATTCATCTGCCCTCTAGGTTTCTTCATCATTCTATTCCTGTTGCTTCTGTTGAGCTTGTCTTGTTTAATGATGACTTCAACTAGTTGTCCTCCACTTACGTTTGGTTCTGGTTCTTCTCTTTCTAATGAAGAACAGGTACCTCTGCCTTCTTGCTTTATAACTATGATTATTTAAGTATGTGACATTGTTTTTCCAGGAGTTTTTATGAGTCTTCTGTTGCTTTGCATCATGAACCTCCATCTTCTAACTTTCTTTTCTTCCCTCCATCCCCAGTCATTTGTGTTCGTGCTGATGCTTTTATGCCCCAATTACATGCTGACCCTCATCAACCTCCACCTCTTCACCTTTGTGACTCTTTTTCCATAGGATCTTTCCTTCTCACTTGTTGTATCCCCTTTTTTCTACCTTGTCTCCTACTTATCTTCAATCTACTCACTTTCGTCTCACCATCACACAGCTCCTTTACTATTTGTCTATGTTTCACCTTCTTTTCATTGTAACCCTGACAGTTTTATGGAGATATGTGCTCCAACTTGTTTGCCACCTTTCTCTCTTCTACTGCAGTATCATTGTTGACATGGTGTCTTTGTTTTTTAGGATTTGCTTGGGTGGGATTCTTTTTTGTGTGTGTGTGCCTCCTCTCTTGTCTCCAAGACCTCCATTTTGCTTCTTTCCTTTGTGATGAAGTGTTTCCAATTCTTTTGAATCTTAGGCTGAAGCTGCTCACCCACTGTCGTTTCTGGTTTCTTTTTCCAACATTACCAGATCACAGGTGCCTCAACCAGTTTGGCTTCTTCAGGAGCTGCCCTCTCTCCTATTCCTCCAATCCTGTGTGTCTTCAGTATCTCATGGAGACTGTATTATCTCAAGCTGCTATAGAAAATATAGAGTGGGTTCATCACACTACTCAGAGATTTTAATCCCTTTTTTGTCATCCCCAAGAAGGCTGGGGATTGGAACCCTGTAATTGATTTCTCATTTTTGAATCTTTTTCTCAAAATTCCTCCATTCATGATTGATAGTTTCTCAATCTGAGATGAGCGTTCTCTTCTGTTTTGTGAATAACCAAATTTAATGTTCCCAATACATTTCTTTACTTCCTGATTTGTCCGTCATCCTGTTGTTTCTTCTTGTTTGTCCACAATCATCAGTTTCAGTTTTCTAGTTCCCAGCCATTCCCTTCAGGTTGTCAGGGGCCCCTTATGTTTTCAATTGGATGATGTAAGCATTTGCTCTGCAAATACATTCTTTGGGTTTTCAGTTCAATTATAATATAGATGATTGGCTCCTGCTGGCTCTATCTGAACAAGCTCCAGCAGAGTCTTCTTTGGAAGGCATCTCATCTGGATTGGCTGGTATAGTATTCAAGTCTGTTTTGACCCCCATTCAGTATCTGGTCCATCTGGGTGTCTTTCTCAGTTTGTTTGAGCAGCAGGCTAAGCTGTCATTTTTGTATCTCTTCATGCCATAGAGATTCTAGTTTCTAAGGCTCTTTGGTCTCCTATTCTACCTGCTCAAGAGCTCTCTGACTTTAGGGACTCTGCCTTCCCTTCAGTCCCTTATTCCTAATGGATGCACCCATATGCTTCTCCTTTAACAAATACTGGGTGATCAGTGAAACATGTATCAGGTTTCTTTATCAGCCCACATGACTACCTTCATCTCACCATCCTTCTCTGCATCTATACACCAATGCCTCTCTGGGGTTCTGGCTACTTTCATCCTCTCAGGAATTTGGTCTCCAGGAAGCAGTCTCTTTCTATCATTGCCTTGGAAATGTTGACTGCTTATCAGGCTTGCCAATGTCTTCATTCTCAGTTTACTAGTTATCTGTTGATGATCCATTCAAGCAATTCCATGGTCTTATCGCATATCAACTGTTAGGGTTGCACTTGTTCTCATGATCTGCATTTTCTTACTCTAGAATTTCTCTTTTGGGGCCATGACCATCAAATTCAGTTGTCAGCCTGTCATGTCCCGGGAGCTTTGAATCTGGTAACGGATACCTTGTCTTACTTGTACTGGATCCTTCGCTTTGAGTGACCTCTTCATTCTTTGGGATTTCAGTGGATTTCTCCCCACTTTGTGAGTCTATGATCAATAACTTTGCAACTCCTCATAATACTAATTTCCTCTTCTTTTCTTTTTGTACTTGTACTATTTATCTTCCAGGAAGCCTCTTCCAATTCCCCCTTTGGTAATCCCTTCTCCATGGCCACAGGTGTCCACAACAGGGTGTCATATCTTCAGTTTCATGAATGGGATTTGTCTGGTTCCTTGCATGACAGTTGAGCTTTTCATACAGAGTAGCTAATTTTCTGTTTCCTTTTAATCAACCTTTTACACTGGCCTTCGATCAGCACAAATGAATCATTACTACTGCTAGTCCCTTCATCATTCCTTAAACCAGTTTGTCCTATTCTGTCTCATCTTACTACGATTTTTATCTGGCTTTTTGACAGAGGGTTATCCTTGTCAGTGATCACTGGAGTGGAACCTTTGAGTTGTTTACCAGGCTTTCATTAGTTCCATGAGTTGAACATTTGACCTCCTGTTCCATGTATCATCTTTCCCTGAAAACATATTTTCTACTTCTATCTGTTTGCGAGAGATCTCATTTAGACAGTTAACCTCTTTCTCTCTTTATCACAGGGATTAGATGATTTTAGTAGCAAACCACTTCTTTCTCTGAAAAATTTGGAATGCCTAGGAGAGTGATCAGATGTTTTCTTTCACAACTCACTCTCCCGTTTCTTCTTCATATGATCATTCCAACCATGATTGTTTTTGTGTCTGGTTTGTGCTCTCCGTTGCTATCTCACTCAAACTGCCCCTTCTGTGTCTCTACTATTGTCTCTTCTTGTCATGAGATGTCTCCTCCTCTCATGAGTTGGTCAGTTGGTGTATTCTTCTTTGGGTGAAGATGCTCTTACAATTTACCATGTCACCTTCCATCAGATTTGTCATCTCATAGTTTTTTCCATTTCCCCTGGGTGATATCCTACAGGCCAGGATGGGGATGACAACTAACATATTTGTATCACATTACTCCCATCACCTAGAAGTTTTTTGTTCTTTTGGCTTTTCCTCCCACTTGCTGTCATTCTCCAGTCTATCCACAGGCTTTCTCATGAGGTGAGTGTTATTGTTCTTCACATTATCACCTGCTCATTCTTAGGTCTCACTCTCCCTCACCTTATGACATTGAAACTCATCTGCTGGCTGATGTTACTTCATATGGAATTCTTACTCAAAATTAGCATCAGTCGATGAAGTACAGAAAGTGTTAGGCCCATCTGTCTCTGCTTAGTGCCCACTGTAAAGATGGGGTTTTCCACAAGGCTTTTTCAGCAGTGTCTATGTGTATCAATCTTCCAGGTCATTCTGCACTTGACAGAAAAGAAGGCAGCACCAACTATGTTCCTTGTTGTTATTAGTTATGGTAGCCCATTGCATTATTTCTCAGTGTGGGACCCAATTCCAGATTATTGTGCATGGTATCAGTGGTCCATGCACCTTTCCGGTGCTCTTCTCCACAAGATGGGGGAACTCTTGTTTCCACAATCCCAAGCATCTGGGGAAGTTGTTATGGAGAGACTCTTATCAGGAGGTGCATTCCCACTGTTATGAGACTGATTGGTTGCACCCATTGTTTGGAAGTAGGACTGGAGTGTTACATGGTTCTATAGTACAGGACACCCCACTACATTATGAACCAAGTTGATGAGATCCAGCTGGATGGTTCTTGGGTTTGCCTTAGAACACATGTCTAGGATGCTACTCCCTGCACCTATGTTTTGTAGTGAGTAACTCACAAAAGTATTTCTTCAGTATAGAATGACCTGATTTATAACCCTAGGTAATACACACTCATGCATTAATTTTTCTCCTGTAAGATAATGGATGGTTGGGCAATCTGCCATTCCACCCACTTCAGTGACACGTTAGTACCCAGCAAGAGATTCTTATAACATCATTTGCTCTTCCATCTCTATTGGGCGAAGAATATTCTGTGCTTGAGATGGAGATGATTTCCCACCAAGTGTGGTCCCAGTGTAGCCTCACCTCATGGGTGTCACATTCCACGAGTCTTCCCTTTCTGATGCTGTTTTCAGAAAGAAGTTCATCTTTGTAATTTCTCTATACTGGCCCCTCCAACATCTTTATTGTAAGATTCTAGTTTTTCTGAAGTTAACAATTTCCTTATCTGAAAATGTATTTCATATAAATACTCAACTCTCTGCATAACCTACCACTCTTTCTCCCCACTTCTGGTGCATTTAATTTAACTCATCAAGAATGAGCCAATCTTCACATACTAATGTTCATGGGGGTACTGTGCATTCAAGATATGTCACCCTCCTATTTAGTGGAGGGTTATAGTATAATAATTACATCATGGTCTGGCACAATACACATTAAAGACGTGAGGGGTGGGAGATTTGTTCAAGACTTGTGGCTTATACAAGAGAGGTGGGCGTCTATCTGAAATATATTTTCAAGTAATGAAAATGATAACTTCAATTACTTGATTTACTGGTTAGTTTGGAACATTAAGTGAATATTCAGCATAAAGTCGAATTTTGGTGAAATTATCATCATGCTTTATTAACTGGCATTTGAACAATGTTTTGATCCACTTCCACTTTAGGTTTGAAGGTACGTGAAAGTGAATCAAAACATAATTATCAGTTGATCAGGCATTTTGTCAATTTTAACAGTTTTCAACTTATGTCTACTGTTTTGTTTTTCCTTAGCATCAAGTCCTCTTATTTAAAAAGAATGATAAATTGACACGTTAAATAAAACTTAAGGCCAATGGTTAAACATTTCTTAAACTTGTGGTTTATTTCAGATGTGGTAGAGAAAATGATTGCTCAAGATGGTTACTTTAGCTCAACATTATGGATGGTTGCTGCTTATATGGTTGCTGCATCTTTTATTTTTCTCTCTTGCTTCACTTGTGTTTTAATTTACAGAAGTAGGAAACATGGTAAGTAAAATGTTTATTTCACAATGACATAAAATATGAAGATACAAAGTATAACTCTTCTTGATGTGTAATTTTATAGTGTAAAGTACCATTACATATTGCTTCTTAACTCTTTCAGCACGGGCTCAGTCCCTGGGACCGACCTCGTAACCATTTTGTGCTTGTTAAATTTATCATGCTATAACTTTTAATTTAGTAAGGATATGTTCACAAAATTTGGGAGATTATCAGGAAACATTACAAGGTTTTTCATATGCAAAATATCATTTCTTTTATTAAGTCTTATGGTTTGTTAAGCAATGTTTTTCTCATGCTTTTTTTCTTTTCACATATTGCATATCCAACATGCAAAGTAATTTTCATTTTAAGATTAAATATACTTTTATGCATCAGAAAATTTTCAAATTTCGCATGTCAAATCTTTATGATGTCCAAATAGTTATCAAATGTTTCTTAAGGAAAACCTGTATTTTATCCGTTATTTTCACTAATGAATCTCTGTACAGGTTCGGTCGATTTGACCAGTTTTGTAACCACCATAAAAAAATTCAGTAAATAAATATCAATTATGCCTTTTTCCTTCTAGAATGACTACA
>NW_013667937.1:75459-82796 GCF_000517525.1 Limulus polyphemus
CACATGTCATACACAGAAGTAAGTGTATATAAGGGAGCATTTCAAAAATGGAAAGAGGTGAGCAGGGCCACTGTGTTTGATTCAGGACATGAGTGATATCTCAGCAAATAGAAAATATATTCTAGCTTGTTAATATCAGTAATTTGAGTTCCTAATTCGTACAAAACTATAGATTTAATATTTTGACATCACAAACATTTAATTTGAACCAGTGCTGCATTCAATATATCATATAACACACAAAAATTAATGGTTAGGTTTTTTTTAATACTTACTTTTAAATTAAGAAAGTAAGAATTGTATAATACTAAACTTTGAATTATAATCTACAATTTGATACCAAACATATTGATATATATTCATAAAATAGTAGTTCATTAAAGTTTTGACTGCTAGTCAATAAATGATGACATGGCCTTTGACCTGTGTGAAAAGGGTTAATGGTCTCATATGATCATGTTAACATCATAATGTAAAGTGTCATTACATATTGCTTCTCAGTGGTTTCATGTGATCATGTTAATGTCATAATATAAAGTACTGTAGAATATTGCTTTCCAATACGATATCATATCTCCGCTTACAAAATAGCTTCTCGATTAATTTTGCACAAATTTTCAATGCTCGCCACTAGCCTTCTACCTCCCACATTTGCATATCCACATTTAAATGATTATGCAGTAGTTCTCCACCAATAGGGCATGACACAACCCCTATCATTACCAGCGCCCTCTCCACATTTGCACATGTTAATCAGCTCTTGATTGGTAGTAGTACTGTATAGAAGTGATTGTTTTTGCTTGCAAGTTTGTCGACGTTTTCCATTATACTACAGACTTAGTTTTTCTTTAATATTTTTTTAATCTTTCATGTTTTTGAACAAAGAGTATATCCAGATCATATGTGGTGCGGTCTCCCGCTGAGGTGTGATATGTTATTTTTTGGTTCCACAATTCATGGTTTCTTTTGGGTGTTTTCTAAAGGGGGATCATTTTTTCATTGGCCCTTTAACAGTTCAATGTGGGATTCTAGCTATTTTGTGAGTGGAGGTAAGATATCTTATCGGAAGTTAATATTTTCCTAAACTGAAAATACATTTGTGATAGATACTTACCTCTTCTCACATTTCCCACCCAGCCTTCCCACTTCCAGTGATATGGTGTTGGTCTTCTGACCAATCTTGAAGTGATTAACAAATGCACATGAGGAGAGGGCACTGGTTACAATAGAGGTTGTATCACACCCCTATTGGTGGAGAGATGCTGCATAATCCTTTACATATGGATATACAGAAGTGGGAGGTGGAAGGCTAGTAGTGAGCATTGAAAATGTGCACCAATAAGGGGGGGGGGGCAGTACTAATTTAGAGAAGCAGTTTTGTGAGAGGAGGTAAAATATGTATCAGAAATACATTTACAGTTTAGGAAAATGTTAACTTTTAGTGTTCTCATATGATCATGTTTTTCTCAGTGAGTAATTAAAGAGTGAAAAAATAAAATACAACTTCTAAAGATTGGTGAAATGTGAAGAAAATGTTTCTCAGTAACATTATTCAGATTCTGATATTACAAATTCAAGCGGTTGTGTGTGAATTACATTGGAAACATATTTTACTAATATCCATGTGTAAGCCTGCTGCTTTTTGATTTTCTCTACAGTTTTTGTTGAAGATGGCCTTAAAGCAGTGCCAAATGTCATTGCCAACCCTGGTTTTGACTTTGATCTAGAAGAGGCTTATTTATTAAGAGAAGCTGACCAAAATGGTAACACAGAACAGATAGTGAGAACAAATAACAACAGCATAATCCAGCCTGAGAGTGGATGAAAGATTTAGTATATTATCATAGAGACTGTTTCAATTTCCGTAGAAGGTATTCTGTTAGAATTGTTCGGCTTTATGTTGGATGCTCTGCATACCTCCATATTTAATGTGTTTTGTTGTTGTTTTTTGTTACAAAAAAGCTATCATTTATACATTAAAAATGTTTACTGCTCATATTTCATTCAGTGTCATCACAATTATTGATTTATTGAATTATAATTAACTGCAACACTAAATTCTACTTTGTTTGCTGCAATATCAAAAGATTACGTAATTAGCTTTATTTAGGTTAAAAATGTATTGCATAAATTATATGATTATTAACACTTTCACTGCTAACCTCTTTTTCAAAAGCTAGACCCACCTGGCTAATCAATTTTTAAGAAAAGATATGATTTCAAGCTGCCCAATTATCACTTGAAATAATATCTTCAGTGTTTCACAGTAATAAATATTCATGTACATATGTAGCAATGCCTTACCTGATCAGAAATGAGTATAAACCTGGTATCTTTTGTAGCATTCCCCTTGGTGATGAAATGGGACTTACATCTTTTACAATAAAATCTTGTTTCTGAGCATTTACCAATTTTCTTACAAATTCTGCATGACTTAGTAGGGTATTTCTTTTTATTGATTGGTGACATGGCCACTAAGTTATGCTCTTTGAGTCCACCAATTAGATGTGTGGCAAGATAATCTTTGGTGTCTGATGACATGCCATAACTTGGTATTAGAGGAAGATGGGAAAGGGGCAGCTTCTGCCTGTCTTCATTCTGCCAGAATGGCATCAATCACCTCCATTTTGAAATTCAGCAATGAAAGTTTTTTCTCTGGATTTCCCTGATTGTACACGATACGCAAGTTGACCATGCAAAGTTCAGATATATACAGAACAAATTTCTTTGTTCATTTGGTTGTTTTCCATGGTCAAAGATAGTATTTTACCATTTGATCAAGTTTGTCAATGCTGGAGACATGTCTGTTGCAATCGAGCACACAAATTGTTTTTTAAATTTTCTGACTGTCGTTATCTTTCTTACCAGAGTCCTACATTCTGGAATCATGAAGTGTAGAGATAATTTTTACTGGACATTTGTCTTTCCACACTAACATATCTCCATCTTGATGAAAAACCATCTGCTGTATCTGTAGCCTATCAACTTCATGCATTGGATCATGAGGAGCATCTTGGTTCAGTCTGAAAGTTCCACACACATGAATCTTTCGTTCATCTGCTAGCAAAAACTTGGATATGGCCACACTGTTATAATGATTGTCCATGTATACCTTGTTGTTGTCCAACATATTGAGATGCCCTTGTCTTGTCCGTCACTGCTTGGCAATCTGATGTCGATGCTGTACCTTTTGAATGTGAAGCCACTGACTCACATGTTTGCCTTGTAGAAGTTGCTTGTCTTCTGCAATACACATTGTGGAGGTTTCTGCAGTCATCTGAGATAGTACATCTGATGCTGACCCACCGTCCTGCTTACTGTGACTTGAAGTATATTGGGCAGTTTCTTGTGAAGATCTTTGTTATGTCAGTTTGAGCAGATTGTACATCAAATTTACATTTTTTTAGTACATGACATTTTTTCTCTAAAAGAAAACAGTAGGCCTGATGAAATGTTTATCAATATTAATATCCAACCCAAATATTATATTTAAATGTATTTATCTAAGAAAATGTGTGAACACCTATAAATTGCATATATATTTCTTTATGCACATAAGTAATAAGATAGAAATATATATATATACCACTAACTCATAACATTGCAGAGTGCAGTAGGGTGGAGAGATGGGGGAGCCCTGTCGCAGTCTTTTTCAACACGATAATTTCAGCAGTTTCCAAAAGTACACTTTTATCTCGCACAGAATCGAATAAGTATGTCATCTCTTACTTCATTGATCTATGAAATAATGTATAATTTGCATGTATGTTTCTACATGCATGTATATTATAAGAGGATTGAGCAAATACATCATACCTTTGAGTGTATGGCTTGTCAATACCTGTATGAGTCAGGTTGTCGTGCAGTGCAAAGCCCTTTATGCAATGCTTGCATAAATAAATTTATATTTTCTAATGTTTTATCTGTTCGGCAACTTTCCTGCTGTTTCTTTACTGGTTTTGTAAGAATTATTTTCTTTGAATGTACAGTGTCAATAATTCCAAGGTTAGGTTAAGTTTAGGATGGTATTATAGAATGTCTGGTTCACATGTTGAAACAGATACTTTCAATTCATTAGCACAGTATTTCTGGCTATTTCTTTGCTACTACTAGCCCCTACATTTCTCTGGCCTGGATAGCCACTGTAATATATAGACTTATTTATGTAGATATGCACACTAGCTTTATTGCTACCTTATTTTGTAAAGATTTGATAGTTGGAGTAGGAATAATATCAACCGTAATGCATCTACTTCAGTAGTTTAACAACAAGAATAATGATTTGATAAAAAAAGTGAACAACTGCAATGGCACTCCAGTACATTCTGCCTCAACTCAAGCAATGCTTTCATCCCATATTTGGCAGGTTTTTGCAGATTGTAAAACACAAAATATTACATGATCTTACCATTTAAGCATTCCTTCATCTAGGGACAGTCTTTTCTGTGGGCTATATACAGTTTGAACTTCTTTACAATGTAATCGTAAATCAGCCAAATTCTATAGAGTCGATTTTGACAATTTCTGGGACATGCATTGTTGTCATTGAAGTGGAGAAATTTCAATATCAGTAGAAATGTATCCCTTACTGTAGAGTGAATCTCGGGCTTTTTTACAATCCAAGTATTGAAAAAAAAGGGCCAAAAACAGCCAAAGTTTGTCAGAGGTCAAATCCTTCCATTGTCTAGTACAGGAATATCTATTCAAATCTTGATGTTTCTGGAAAAATTGCCCAGCATAAAGATTTGTCTCTCTGACAATATTGTCTATGAGTTCATTGGTAATAAACAGTTTAAACCATTGAAGGCAGCTCTTTGTATTATCTGGCTGTATCTTTACACCTGTGGTACCAGTTAACTGATGTACATGTGGAGGTCTGTCTACATTAGTCCAGTCCCCCACCTGATTTTCATTTCTCCTGCCCTGACTGCCATGGGGATTAACTCAACCACAACCAGGTGCTTGTGCAGAATCAACTTTATCACCATTATTACTGGCAGTATTAGGCCTACGTGGCCCGGCATGTGCATTTTTGCTATACGCGTCCACATCACTTGATTCATCACTATAATTCAAGTCACTTTCATTTTCATCATCTGTACTATATTCCTTGGCACCTTCTACATCTTCTTCATCTGAATTATCACTAAATCAATCGGATTCAAAGTCCTCATCACTGAATGTTTCCTGCAAAATATCTTCAGCAGAATGATGTAAAGGTCGTTTTCATGGGCACTACCATCTTGGAAGTCCAAGAAGCAATTCAAAAATTCAAGTTGTATTTTTGGTTCTGTAATATCCATACAAAGTATGAAACTACCATGATGAATGAAATGAAATGGAAGCTCACTAATGTATTTTCCAAAACACCAGTTATAAGTTCATATTTCTTTTGACAGATGGCATAGCATGTACAGTACTTCAGTGGCAGTTAAAAGCTGAAGATTCTCCTCGTTAGCCACTGGAACCATGTACAAAGATATGTAGATTCTCATAGATAGCAGTGGAAGTGTTAAGAGACCAAATAATTTGTTTCACATCCCCCAAATTAAAATTCATCTAGCTGTTTTATTTAAAAGGAAGTCCCTTAAATCTAGTATACAGGTTATTTCTTTATAGAAATAATGTCATTGAAGTTTTGCTCTAAGATTGTTCTGTCCAAAGTGACAATTTTAAGATCAAGTGCCCTTGATATCACAGTACGTTCTGTTACCAGAAATTAGCATATATATATATATTAAACTGTGAATTTTTCTTAGTTTTAAATTTTTGGAGTTGGTTACATGTTCTTGTTTCTTCTATATAAATCCTTTCCTCTCGTAGCAGTAGTAAAATACTTGATGTGTATCATACAAAAAAGTTGAGAAAATCAGTTAATGTACTTGAAGGAATGTGGACCTTTTCACACTATTTTTGTGTTTAACTATAATTATAAAATACCTTAAAACAATAACGAAATAGTAATGCAAAAAGATAATTAAAAAGTATTTTGTTTTCTGACTAGTTTGGTAAAACTGACATTCCATTCTAAATAAGTTTATTGTTATTATCATCTGTAAGAAAAATCTGTGTTTTTAAACATTATCATCTATAGAGAAGCCTGTGCTTTTAGATATCATCTATAAGGAAGGCCCATGTATTTAAACATAATCTATGAGGAAGGCCTATGTGTTTAAACAAATGGGTAGAAACAGTAAAAATAGTGCTATATCACGTATGTAATTAAAACATATCTTGTAGCAAGACTTACCTGAGTATGGAGTGGTAATGTAAGAATATAGAAACTTAAAGAGTGTTATAGTTTTAATATTATTCATATTCATAAAGTACTTTCTACACAAAATAAACATTTAAAATGTCTATAGGGACTGATAACTTTATTTATATTTATCTGACGTGTTACAAGGTTATCGTCACAGTTAACTGTAATTATAATTATATTTGATAAAGTTTAATAATAACTATAACTAAAATTATAAATTTTTTTGAAGATTTTTGATGGAGAACTAATAGATTTTTCTTTGAAATTTTGTTCAGATGTTTCTACGAATTTAACACTTGGAAATTTCAAACAAATCTTTTCATATCTTATAATTTTGAAAAATAATCCAATTTTGGGAAATGTGATATGTGTATCTGTGTTCAATTGTGATTAAATTTTTGAGGAACTTTTACAGCATTTCTTTTGTGGAAATATTTGCGTCAGATGCACAACTTCATAAAAATATTGAACCACGTAATATGCATTACTTAAGACACCACAGGTATACCTGAAGCTGTTCTTTATGTCTGTATGTGGCTTGCTAACAATTTTTTTTTCTGTTGTACTATATGAATTTGCCAGTAGTTTTGCATCAGACATAATTTTGTTTTTGGGGCATGTATATCATGTAAATATTGTATCTTGCTCAGCTTTAAGTCAAACTGCACTTTACTCATAAAATTTTCGTGAAAGAATGTTTAAGAGCTTTCGTACTAATAAGGCAAGCCTGTAGTTTATATTTGTTGTGCCTGTAACAGCTCTTATGTACATATTTTGTTGTCAAGAATAACATTCATTAACTATTTAACCAAGTTGTTTCTTGATTAATTAAAGTGATGTTCCACCATATGAAATATATTAGTTTCTTTGTTTTGGATAATTCTAGCTATAGAAATAGTAACTTTCACTTTTATTAGCTATAGAAATAGTAACTTTCACACTTATTTGCTATAGAAATAGTAACTTTCATACTTTTATTAGCTATAGAAATAGTAACTTTCATACTTTTATTAGCTATAGAAATAGTAACTTTCATACTTTTATTAGCTATAGAAATAGTAACTTTCATACTTTT
>NW_013667937.1:83663-87118 GCF_000517525.1 Limulus polyphemus
TAGAAATAGTAACTTTCATACTTTTCTTAGCTATAGAAATAGTAACTTTCATACTTTTCTTAGCTATAGAAATAGTAACTTTCATACTTTTATATTACAAATAACATGTACACGTTCAGCTGCACAGGACAATGGCCTCGGTTACTTTAGGTGGAACAAATTGATTTATAGATAAGAATTAACACTAACTATATCAGATGTTTGATTCTAAAATGGTGTTTCTAGTTTGCACTTTTATCATTATATAATCATAGTTTTGTTAAAATACATATTTGAAATATAAGAAGCAATCAGCCTTAATGAATTGTTAACTATTGTATAACAAATATCTTTTTTTACCCTCAAATGCCATTTAAGTGAACTTATTATTGGAGAGTCAACTATTCCATATTAATCTATGTAATGATTATAATGAATGTGAATTTAGAATCAGTAATATATTTAATTCAGAAATGTGTTTGATTTTAAAGTAAAGCCATTCAGATATTTTGTTTAACTTTTACTCATGCAAACTTAGATGACATTGACCTGGTTGTGTTACTAAAGATCATCCAAGTGTAGTAGCATTATGATAAGAAAAAGATTACTGGCTTAATCATGTGAAATAAAGTTCATTCAAAAAACTTTCAGTGGTTGAGAAAATATTGAAAATAGTGATAGAACATGTATTATAATATACTTGTTCAACTTTAGTATCATAACTGATCTGATGCATACCTATGTTTTGATGTGTCATACTTCCATTGATCTGTCCCCCAGTGATATCACTGCTTTATCCTCCATGATTCTGAGTTCCCTGATACAATCTTACTTTAAGTGTAACATTACACTATATTTGTTTTGATGTGAAGAATGTCATGTTGTTTGTTTGTTTTCCCACGGTATAAAGATCTTCTGTAGAGTAAGCGAAATAATTCTTACACGTACTCAACCAACATTTTGAGCAATCGCCTATTGTCAGGCTCAGCAATAAAGCTACAGCATATTTATTAAATAATTGTTCTGGGGAGGGGGAGCTTTATGCTGATTTGATAGTTTCAGTTCTATCCGAGAAGTTATTTTTATATATCAAATAAAAAATACAAATCATATGAAAATAGTGAAAATCCAATAACCAACATATTTCTGTGATTAATGTAATGATAACCACTCAAATAGACTAACAATCATGTTGGTGTTTACTTCATTACATGGTGGAGTTTAACATTCAGCTTGCATTACAGATACATCATCTCTTTCACTATGAAGTAAACTAACTAGTATATGTATAAAAATTTGCACTAATGTGCTTCTTAATTTATTTCTTATCTGTGTGTAAAAATTTCACTGATGTACTTCTTAATGTATTTCTTAACTGTGTGAAAATGTTCACTAATGTGCTTCTTAACTTACTTCTTACTTGTGTGAAAATGTGCACTGATGTGCTTCTTTACTTTTTATCTTCTCAGAGTTCACACTGGACATCGATGAAAATTTGCAAGCACTTTTCAAGAAATTTTCTTTAGCCTAAAATCTCAATTTTAAGCACTCTTTCTCAAAGAAATTGCTATCAAATAATTAAAGGACATTTATGTTCAGCAAGTATTATCTTTACATTGAACCTTTGAGAGACTTACTTAATAGATAAGATAGACCATAGTAAAATATAAACATTTTATTTTTTCAAAAAAGTGATATGCAACATTGAACAAATGTGATAAAATACAAAAGTTCACAAAAGTTTGGCAATTTTATCATGTCAATTAAATCGTCTTTTTGCAATTCACTGTTCCAGTTCTTTTAAATCTTTTTTCTGGTTTTGCCATTTCATCCTTTAATTTCTTTTTTCTTCAGAATCCCCTCCTTTTCTTCCTCTCTCTTCTGTTTTCTCACTTCTTCTTGATCTCCTTTTTATGTTTTTCTGCCAAGTAGGCATCATATTTCTGCTTTGATGACTTACAAGAGAGCCTCAAAGACTTGTCAATCTTCACATTCAAAACACCTCCAACAGTCTTGATGTATTCCACCACAACATGTCTTGCAACAAGTCCTACAATAGACAGATTATCATCCATCACCTGCTTGTTAACCAAGAAACCTCAGTCCACAGAAGCATGGCCATGTGACAAACACAACTTTTTATGACTGACAAGAGGTCATAATAATCACTTGCCGTAGGCTGTACATAGAGGAAACATTCTAGCCTCATAGCTGGGTTACACTCCCTGAAGGCAAAGTGGTTTTTCTTCAATATAGTCTGCAGGAAGTCTTGTTACAATCTTGTTCTGCACCCTACCTGCATTATTTTCACAACCCTCTTGAAATGCTTCTGAGCTTTGTTTGCGTTGTGAAAAATTGCAAACTAAATAGCCATTGAAATATGGAATTGTGAGGAACATGGACTGTTTGGATCCAAGAAATATAGCAAGGGATTTTCACTAACATTTTCCTACAAACCTTAAGGAATTCCAAAATATCTCTGTCAATTATATTTGTTGTCCTGTGAAGAAAGTTAATCACATTTTCACGGATTATTTCATTGTCCACACTTTTGTAGGATTTCAACACAGTATTGTCATCCAAGTCAATGTTCATTATATCAATAGCACTCAGTCCCTTGCCCTTAACTAGATCAACTTTGGCAAACCTTGTCATTATATCCATCATTGCACTTGTCAAACCAATTGCAAGGAAGGAGATCAATGGGTCATCAGTTTTATATCTACGTAGAAATTCTTGAACTTGTTGTGCAACTGAAAGCATGAAATTCAATGTAATAGTCTTGTCCTTCAGACCTTCTTTTGCAATTTCAAAAGACATGTTTTTTGGATTAGTTACTTTCTTCTTTTGAACAGATGAATGTACTTCTCGTATGGTGAATTACTGTAACATTTTCAAGCCACCTATATAAATAAAACAGTACAACAATCTAGAAACAATGCATATAATATCAGTCTTTCCTTTAATCTTATTAAATATAGACATATATATCTAGTAGGAATTTCCCTTTAAACAGAGTGTACTGTTTCATTGTAATTCTGTAACTGTTGGAACTTAAAACTTTTTCCATAACACTCACTTCACTATAAAAACAGCTCAGGCTTTTAAGATAAACTGTGACAAATAATTTAAAAAACTCTAATTCGTGTAAAAGATAATACTTCACGATGTCTTCCAAATTCCAGTCTATTAAAATTATTATAGCATGATACAGTATTTGTAGGCTAGCTCTGAGCTTCCTGTCACTTGTACGTAATCAGCCTTTCTTGCTGGTGCATTTTGGAGTAGATGATACATGCTACTTAGCAGATCTTCTATTTCCTAGGCTGTTTCTGCTAAGCTTACCATAAACACCCCATGAATAATTTGTAATTCACAAGAACCTAAAATAACAAAAATGTATATATATATATATATATATATAATATGATATAATCAAAAGTGGTCACCTTCGCTATAATACATAAAGAGTTCTT
>NW_013667937.1:88070-91019 GCF_000517525.1 Limulus polyphemus
TTTAGTTAATTACTACAACGAACCTAAAACTAAACAAAATAGTATATATATATATATATATATATATATATATAAATGATATAATCAAAAGTGGTCACCTTCGCTATAATACATAAAGAGTTCTTTGACTAAGATATAAAAATATAATCCCTTATCATACTTTCACATCTCTTCGGTAATATAAATTTCCCACAGAAGGCATTCATATTAAGACTTTATATAAATAATTCTTATTAATAAAACAGTACCTGGCTTCGGGTTATTAGGTTGATATATTCTAAATGACTATGTCAATGTGTGTACCTATTTTAGCATAAAAGAATAGTCAAAAATATTTTAAACATTTTTATTTTCTAGAAACACAAAAACATTCCTTTTCTATGTAGTATTTTTGCTAGCATGCTTCATTAAAAAGATCCTTAATATTGGTACCATTAAATCTTAAAACCTATATAGAGTAAATTGGAAATTATCTGTTTACTTTCTCACTTATTATTAGGCCTACAGAAACACTCTTACCTGTTTCAACCAATTTGCACTTGTAATCTCCCTGCATTCTTTGTTGTAGCATGTTAAAAAGTTTCCAATTGATACTTGGACCATCAATTGATAATTAAAGGTATCCCCAAACTTAAGTGTCTCAATACATTTTATCAAAGAATCCAAGATGTCTTTTGAGGCTGAATGACCAATAAAATCACAGGTAAATATCTTGTATGCACACAGTTTTCTGACTTGCTCCAAGACCGTAAGTGAATGCCCAGTTGTTTAAACTGGTTCTTCGTATTTAAGCTCTCATCAAAGAGTTGTTTAAACTGGTTCTTCGTATTTAAGCTCTCATCAAACAGTTGTTTAAACTGGTTCTTCGTATTTAAGCTCTCATCAAACAGTTGTTTAAACTGGTTCTTCATATTTAAGCTCTCATCAAAGAGTAACACATACTCTTTATTTTTTATCTGCTCCTTCAGTAATGAAAGCAAATGAGGTGCGAAACCAAAGGTTATCATGTATCTCAACTTTGTTTCAGCACGACTGTAGTTTTGAGCTATTGTGTTATCATGAAACATAGCTGCAAAATGTTTATTGTTTTCCCCTCGTGCCTTGTATGAATAATGTCTCTTGCCACTATGCAAAGTCCATAAGAATTTGGAATCAAGAAAAAGAACTAGAAAGAAAAAAATATAATTCTCCCAAAAATATAGCAAATACAATATTCAAACAATACCTTTCAATATCAATATAGAGTAATAAACAGGAATAACTATACCCTTCAATAACTATCTCATGACTCTCTCTCTCTCAGTGAAGCCAGCAGAGGTGGAACTAGCACGGGGCAATGCCCCGGGGTCCATGACGCCTGGGGCTATGGTCTGGTCTTATCTTCTGAAAGAAGGGGCCCCGATCATTTCTTTGCCCCAGGGCCCCTGAACTGCTTGTTCTATCACTGGAAGGCAGGGTATCTTTTCACAAGGTAGGTCACAAGAGTACCACCTCGTGTGATCATAAATTTACATACTGTTCTGCTACATTAATAGTATCTTTACATCACCACTAGAGAAGCTGATGTCAGTTTCATCATACATACATGTACTTATTCAAAATACAAATGATTATGTAGAAGGTAAGTTAGCATTTTATGCAACTAAAAATTTATAGATAAACTAAATGACAGCAGGAAATAATAAATGAACAATAAACACAACCATAATAATAAATAAAATGGAATGTGCTATCTCACACTTTATCATAAATTGTTTAATAATATTGGTGTGAAGTCCTGGCCAGGCATTTGTTTATTAACTGTGTTTTGGTAAGTGTTGAAGTTATTTCTAAGTGTTGTTATTGTGAATAAATTGTGTTTTTTTTTGTTGTTGTTGAACCCCGATTGTAGCAGTGTGTTCATTTTAGATCATTACACCATATTTGCTTAAGTTTACTCAGCTGTTAAATGGGTACCAGATGATAACCGGGGGTAGAACTGACATCCCATCTGGAGGTGGGGGTAGTGTGTCACCATTGTCATTCACTTGTGCCATGGGAACCAGAGTTAAGCAATGGCACCATGTGACTTTCAAGCATAGAATAGATCAACTCACTTGTGCCATGGGAACCAGAGTTAAGCAATGGCACCATGTGACTTTCAAGCATAGAATAGATCAACTCACTTGTGCCATGGGAACCAGAGTTAAGCAATGGCACCATGTGACTTTCAAGCATAGAATAGATCAACTTTGAGGTTTCATTGGTGCTCAGCAGTGTATAAACCTTCTCCAACTGCCCAATTAGGTCACTTACAATGTTCTAAGATAAGTAGCAGGTATTACCAACTGGTCGTAACAAACTGTAATAAGAAAAGTTAATTTTTCAGCATATTAAACCGTGTATGTGAGTACTTGTAAATTTGTGAAGAAAATTACGTTCCAGTTCAGTATTAGAAGTTTAACAATTATATCTTTTCTTGTGACTTTTTTTGTATTGAACTTCTGCCCTTAACTGATTGGTTATGAATCTGCACACTGTACTAACGTAGTGAAATTAGAGATCGACATATCACTATACTAATGTAACATAACAGGTTGTCAGTTTGGTAGATAAAAACATTTGATGCTATTAAAAGCTTAAACAACACAATTGTAATTATTCAGTTTCACTGCTTGTTACTACAGTTTCACCATGTGAATCTGGAATGCTTGTATAAAGGTCCTGATTATTTTAAAAATGAATGACCAGTGAAAAGGGGCCATATTTATGACACAATAAAATTTTCAATAAAACATTCATAAAGATTGTGTTCACTTTATTTCTAGTCTGTATCTTTTAATTTGCTTTATTTTCATAACTTGTAACAAAGAGAGAGAGAGAAAAAATGTATTTTTTTGTAAAAAGTGGGGGAAAAGGTTCACGCAACAAAATCATTTGGTGGGGCAAAATAACCTTATTTTGTAGTAC
>NW_013667937.1:91931-96000 GCF_000517525.1 Limulus polyphemus
GTAAGAACTTGTGTCGCTAAAGCTTCGTCGGAACGAAGTTACGGAAAGTTAATTAACAAACGGAGACGTAACAATATATTATTTCCTTGTTTTCTAAATAACAGTTTCATTTTTGGTCGATAGATGGCAGAACAAATTGTTCTTATATAACGACCGTTTGTGCCAAAACATTCGGTATAAATAGAAAAAGAAAGAAAGAATAATTAAATTAATATTCAAGTTTTTCAAGAAGATCGAGTATTTATACGACTAATACACCTCTTTAAATGTTATTGATGTCCGAGTTTAAAAGCACCAGTTTCTTAATTATCAAAACAATACATTATTCAGTGGTATAATTTTCTTCAAATTTTCAATGAGGCCTTGCCTGGCAGCTGTGTATGTAAGTGTGGTGTCATACTTCATAACCTGGGATCTGTGTGATGTCCTCCCTATTAATCCACATGACCTATCATGTGGTGGAGTCGATTGTATGCACATCAGTGAGTTGGGTGAGGCGTGTGTTCTGTGAATATCACTTTAACGTCTGTCCAGCACTCTGGGGTACTTATGCCATCTTGGAGAAATCATTTCAGCTTCACTGGCTCCCAATGTAATCCAACATTAAAGAAACTAACAAAACTAATATGATACTAACAATATATACTACCATTGAATTATAAAAATAAAACAAATATTCACTTATCACCTACTTCTATGACTTATATTGTCTGACAAATGATAAAACACAACATTATTGTCAGAGGTGGAAAGATAATAGCTATGACCATCAAAAGCCTCAAAATTATTGACAATTTTACTTTTACTCCTATGGCATTATCATCATTCCCTAAAACTTTTGGTTTAGCTGAGCTACAGAAAGAATATTTTCCTGATCTGTTTAATGCAAAGTTAAACCAAAATTATCTAGGCCTTATACCAGACATGGTGGCAACACCCAGTAGAGAAATATTTCTGGACTGGCACCAACAGTGCCAAGAATAAGGATACAGCTTTGACTATCAAAACAAAATATACTGATGTCACATCAGTGACAGAACAGGAATATATTAAACAATACGCTGAAAAGAAAGGTGTGCAACTGACCCCTAAAAACATAAAGTTTAATTCAAGCAGAAGGTCACTTGCAATACTTTGTTTTACCTCTTTTTAGGGTCATTGGGTATGTCTGAGGACAAATCGCAACTGACCTACATAACGTCTGTTAAACTGCATTACACTTTAATCTTATAAATAGGGGGATTAAAGTTTTAACAAGAAATATGGATCGTTGGTTATTCGTTGAATTGCTATAAGAGGTATCCAGTACAAAATATATACTGCAATAAAAAGTACACAAACAAGTAAAGTGATAATAGTTGGATATATTTTAAAACTATTTTCAATCCCTACTTTGGTTGGTCAATTCAGATTGCTTCATTTAGTGACACACATCACAATACATTACTAAAGAACTAGCATTGAAATGTATATTCAGTGGTTTTATGGGTGTGTTTTTCTTTAAACAACTGTTTTCGAGACAATTTCTTTCACATACAGACTGCTACCAGTGTGAATAAGTGACTTGATACACCCACCACTTCTCCTGGGAAAGTGGAACCATCATCGAGTATCCCTGTTTGTGGAAAGTGGTTAGTTTTGCTAAGATAGAATTTTATCATTATTTTTACCAAGGGGAGTGAGAAAACCGAACTGTTAAGAAATCTCCTCCAAATTCCCTGTTATAATCTAGAGTCAGTTGATTATTCCTTAATTAACTTCATAAATCAACTCTACCCTGTCCAATTCATAATAATAATAAAATAACTTACCATTGCAGTGTTAAAAAGTCGATGTTATATCTAAATAGATTGTAAATAATTTTATAAATAAATAGATTTATGTGTTGTTCACACACAATCTGTTTGTCATTTATTCATCCTGACACCTAGAGTTAAGCAAAAGTAGGATTTCCTCCAAGCATTAACTAAAGCTAGACGTATACAAATTAAAGGTATATATACATAATCACCGAAATTAAAATGATTTTATAACTTGTATTTGTGAATGTGCTTTAAAATGGAACAAAACGAATGATTCCTGTTCCAGAAGGACTGGTACACTCACTTTATCAACTTAACGTTTATGAAAGACTCGTTCATAAAGTTTTAAATTGTATAGATAAAGATGTGAATTCTGTCATACATAATGATATGCTACCTGTAGATTATAAAGTCAAGATGCTAAATCAACTGCAACAACGTCATGAAATCTTTCAATCTCAAGCCATGAAACTTATTCAATTTCAAATGGAATAACTGACTCACAAAAATTTAGATATGATCAACTTCCATACCTCTAAAATATATAAAAAAGCTAAAATACTGTTAAACTTAATATGTTCAAGTGGAGATGGAAGAGAAGTAGTGATTAATGGACGATTTGTCTCTAACAATAAAATAATCGATCTGATCAACCATGTATTATGGAAATGGAAGAATTTCAACCCTATCATATGGAAATAATTAGCATAACAATTATCAGATATGAATATCCACAAGAAGTTGATGGAAATGTAGACAAATGGGCGTATATGAAGCACGAAGATCATACTGTTAAAAGACCTAAACAAACTGTATCTAAATGGGTTCATTTTTACTAAATGAACATTATATTTCATAATCATTTGTTTCTTAGTTGTCATTATGGACTGTTGTCAATCACTTAATCCGTTTAATATCATCAGTCGTCTAAAGTTTTACTTTGCCAGCTGTAAAGACCAAATTATAACTACTACTACAGATAGTGCTGATAATAAATGAAATAGAAAACGTTTATTCAAATTAATCAAACCTAGTAAATAATGTCTAATAAGGATAAAACTCTACAACCTATTTATTCTAATCATACACATCCTGCTACTTATGGTGGAGTACAGTCTTTATATAAGTCAGTAAAAATGTTAGGTAAACCCTTTGGTCTAAATCAGGTCAAGGACTATTAGGCGTCAAGTTACATGTACTCTACATAAATCTGTAAAATATTGTTACGTATCTGCTTGTTTGTTAATTTCCGGTAGAAATTCTTTCAGAGGAACATCGGCGATACAAATCCTTTCTTGATTAAACCAGTTTATTCTTTCTGGATACAAACTTTTAGTACACAGTAATTCCCCAGTCACGTTAAACTTAACAATTTTTATAATACACGCAATAACTCACAGCGATTCACAATCTCGATACCTTCACACACTAGCTCGAAACAGAATCGTAATTTACCCGGAACTCTCTTCATTTATCCTAGCAGGCTTTTTCTGCCAGGCTTATCTACTAAAGAGGAGACGTCTCGAATGCACTCGGGGCTCCACAATCATTAGAGAAACTCAGTCATGCATGCGCTAGTAGCTTCACGTGACTTCCGCTGTCGTAACAATATAAATTTTCAAGAAACCAGGTGATTGTTTCTTGTAATGATGAACAGTGGCAGGATGATTTAGTAGATTTAACTAACTTAAGTCACTGTAACAATCAGTCATGGGTGTCCGCAGAAGGGGCGCTTGTCCCCACCTGGAAAATGAGAAACATAATTCTTTCTTTATTCATTCAGCATATGTATATGAATTTCTTATTCAGTTCCCAATTTCACACTACTTTGCCTTCCCCTGGAAAAATTTCTGCAGACGCCCATGGAATCTTCAAACTTATTCTGGAACAGAATTTACTAATCGTCTGTTTCAATGTTATCTCAAGGAACAAGACATTCACTTCTTTAGTATGCATAACGAAACATCTATAGTTGTAATTGTACTTTTAAAACTAAAATATGGCATTATTATACTCATCATGCAACATACAAGATCTCACAGTGTTGAAAAATTTAGTTCGTGCCTATAATTATTCGTATCATCACGGTGTTACGCCTCCAGTCGTTAGTTAATTTTCCGTAAATTCGTTCCGACGAAACTTTAGCGACACAAGTCATTTCTTAAATAAAACTGGTTTATTCTTTCTGAATATAACTTTACGATACACTTAGTTTCAACAGTCGCTCTATAACAACGCTATGTCTCACGTGACCAACAATATTTTGT
>NW_013667937.1:97000-99280 GCF_000517525.1 Limulus polyphemus
TGCTTAACTTTTTTTCAGGTGTATATTACCTTAGAGAAAAATTAGATGGAACGTTTTACGAATCTGAATTACGTTATCAAGTCCCCCAACGATATTTATGCTGTGGAAGAAATATTACGTGAATGATGACACGGTAAAAGCAAACAGCATTTCATTAAATGGAAGGACATCTAGATACCTTTAATAGCTGGATCCCTCTAGTTGATTTGAACCAACTGCCATTGTAAAATGTTATGTATACTTTATTACTCATTATTTGGCATGTATCAGTTTTACATAATGTCACCTACCAAGAGCTCTATAAACTATATCACACATCTTCCAAGATCTATTAATTTCGAGGGCTCCTTGGAAGTGGCTTTGGTTGAACTATACTGTCCACATAGTTGGCTTAGTGTACCTGATGATACAGGATGGACCACCGTGTTTTATTGAGAGCTTCAGAGCCATAAAACAAGCTGATCCATCCTTTATATGTAACGAATTTGTTGTTATATATTTATTTTAATGTCATCGTTTGTTTGAATTGAGTTTATATTTAAAAACATGTCTAGCTTATAGTGTTAAATATGTATTGCGAAACTCCCGCCTATTCTCCAAAGTTGTAGAAGATTCTAGATAGTAAGAATCAACAATATATGTATATACTTAAACGTTTAAATGTAGCTCAGTATTGTTACGTAAGACTGAATTTTCTAGAAAACCTTCTCACGGCTATAGATATAACCAACGCGACGCGCCAAGGAGAGTATCTGTTATTAGCTTGCTATAATCAGTGTGCTATAAACTTTGGAAGCTATAACTATGATTGATATGACGCTTATCAATAGGAAAACTTGAGATATTTGACCCGGACATTAGTATTTTGTATGAAAACATTACCTAACGTCACCGGTGGAAAAATCGGCGTATGATCAGTGAAAGACAAAACAAGCTAGGCTTCCCGTTAAATGAAATATATCTCCGTCAACTCATAATCAACTCGCTCATCGATAAGATATTAAGGAAGTTCCAGACTAGAAAGAAAACTTTATATTGCTTGTAAGTTTGTGAAACTATTGCTTATAAATCATTGTTTGTAATAACTATTTGTAATAATTGTTATTGTAAATTGTACTGTTGTGTGTATATTAAAACGCATTTGTGTTAAAATAGAAAACTGTGTGTATCAATCTTGTTGGCAACTATCACAAACTGACTATATATATCGGCATTTATTTAAATACTAAATTCAAAGTACAAGTTAACTACTAAGTTTAAATTATCAGTTAATTCAATTTCAGGCTATTTGAAATTCTAATACTAACATATATCAGACCAGATCATTATAAAGAGCCTGAAGATTTAATTAGAATACTAAACCAATTAGAAGAATTACTTCATGAATCTGACAAAGGTCCTGTATTTAATTACGATTTATTCTCCAAAAAAAGTAAGCGTGAATGTGAAAGATGAATTCTCTATACTATTTGATCCTGTATTATTTGTACTACTCGGATTTGATATTAATCGTATGATATCAGAGCCCACTATAGCTCCACATACTGTTAAAATGCAAGGTGGATTTTATTCACATTATGTTTACTCATATATTGTGGAAACTTTTATTGTTGGTGATGCACATGTGCCATTGTTACAAATTGTTCAAGTTAAAGGTCATGATGAAGATATGATCACTAAGACGTTTATGAATCCTCATTACAGATCCATATCTAAAAAAAAAAGTTTTCAGACTATTGAGGTAAATATAAAGAATTACATAGGTCGACCTCTTCCATTTGATAAAGGGAGAGTCATCATAACACTTCACTTTCGTCATCTGGGACTTCATGAGAGTACCTTACTGTTACGCCTCTGGTCGTTAGATAATTATTCGTAAAAATTCTTTCCAAAGAAGCTTTAGCGATACAAGTCCTTTTTTAAATAAAACTGGTTTATTCTTTCTGAATACAACTTTGCAATACACTTAATTTCCACAGTCGCGCTATAACAAACGCTATAATTCACAACGAACGTCTCACGTGCTCGACTCAACTGTCAATCACACACACCTTGTTGCCGTTAGTTCTTGGCGACTTATATATACAAGACTACCGCATATCTAATAGCCTCTCGAGACTTCAGGAAAAGACAGGATCCTTCTAAAAGTTCATGACGTGTTACTAGCGTCACGTGACCCCCGCTGTCGTAACACTGGCCCTTCCTTAGTATTGTTCGTCCCGAACAATAGCCACTTGCATTAAACCAATAAACAATTAACAATAACTTAATTAAATATAT
>NW_013667937.1:99965-101138 GCF_000517525.1 Limulus polyphemus
ATTCAACAAAGTCCCTTAATTTTACGGGACGTATCTTCTTCTGTACTGGTCTCCGTCTCATTGGCTTCTGCTTCATGTGGGGTTCATCTGCTTCATCAGTAAATGTCCTATCATCGATAACAGTCACATCAGTGGTAGTAACTTCACCAACAGCTTCACCGTTTCCCTTCTCAAAACTGAGTAGAGTTTCTTCTTCGATGGTGGCTTCTTCAGGTGGCACGTTCTCAGCAGCGTCATTTGTTCTGTTTTCCACTTCATCCCAACTGACATGTCATGGACCGTGATAATGCCAAAGCCTGTTGGCATGCACCACTTTTGGCTTACCTCGCCGACCACATTTTATCCGGAAAGTCACATCTGAGAGACGATCCACTATGTCATATGGGCCTTCCCATGGAGAAGACAACTTAGGAGACTTCCCTTTTGTCTTCCTGGGATTATACAACCACACCTTATCTCCTGGTACAAAGCTGACTTCAGTAGATCTCTTATCATAAGATAGCTTCATCGAATCAGCAGACGTTTTCAAGTTTGAATGCACTTGATGGTGAATATCATCCATCCTTTCCGATAACACTTTCACAAACTCTGACACATTTTCAGGCAACTCTTCATAAGATGGGCGTCCTGTTAACAGATCCACTGGCAACCTAAGTTTCCGACCAAACATCAGCTTTGCTGGAGTGTATCCAGTGGCCTCATGCTCTGCTGTCCTATAGGCCATCACCAGTGGAGGGAGTAAGACATCCCAGTCATCTTGGCGGCTATTACAAAACTTTGCCAATTCCTGTTCCAGTGTCCAGTTGTATTTTTCTACCATCCCATCGGACTGTGGGTGAAGTGGCGTTGTCCTGGTCTTTCGGACGCCAAACAACTTGCAGCATTCTTGGAACACAGCTGATTCGAAGTTACGGCCTTGATCTGAATGCATTTCATATGGCATACCAAGTCTGAAGAAGAAATCACTAATAGCCGAAGCTACAGTTGTAGATTCCTGATTTGGTATTGCGTATGCCTCAGGCCACTTGGTGAAATAATCCATCACCACACAAATTTACTTGTTTCCAGCACGAGTTTGGAGCAGAGGACCAGCAATGTCAATGGCTACTCTTTTCATTGGTGCGCCAACTTGACATAACTTCATTGGAGCACGTCCCTTATGTTTGGGCCCCC
>NW_013667937.1:102138-104008 GCF_000517525.1 Limulus polyphemus
CCCTCAGCAACATCAGCCAAAGTTGCGTCATTGCGGCTTCATCAGGCCTAGTACTACTACAACTAGTATAAAAAGTGTTTTATTTGAAATATATACGTTTTCTAGCTTTATTGTTTGTTTGTTTGTTTGAAGTTAAGCACAAGGCTACACAATGGGCTATGTGTGTTCTGCCCACCACGGGTATCAAAACTTCTAGTGTTGTAAGTCCGCAGACATACTGCTTTTATACTACTAAATCAACCTGAATGGTTGCTGCTTATACTGTTGTTGTATCTGTTCTTTTTGTTTCCTGCTTCAGCTATTTTTCTATTAACTTACAGAAGAGGGAGACATGGTAAGCAAAATGTTTAATTCACAATGATGTGAAATTTCATTTAAAAATATTGAAGCTGACTTAGTTACAACATATGAAATCTTCTTGGTGTGTAACTTAACATCATATGTAAAGTTCTGTTATAAAGTTGTTCTTTTATTGGTAGGTTCTTTTAAGTTATCTGGTGAAAATAATTCAATGTTCTGTCTGCGTGACGTGAACAAATTACTTTATTTTATCCTTTAATGTTTCTACAAGATTGAACTTCGTATACTTTCGTAAATTGTTGTAAGCCTACACTACAAATGACTTTCAAACTGTATTACACTTATGTAAACAAAATCAACTTAATTGTACAAAGTAACTCAATAATCACGATAGCAAATACAAATACAATTACTCGCAAAAATATACTGACTGTTTCAGCTTTCCTTTCTTGAAATAATTTTATCTATCTCCTTCACTATCTTTCAACTGACTCTAATCTGAAAACAATTCATTTTCTATCCACTCAATGGCCCTTCATAGAACGTCATATTTATAATCTACACTTATGGTACATATTTCTAGAACTTGCTTGAACTTATAATATACACTTGTTCTAGTTAGTTTAGAACCTGCTTGACCTTAATATCATGCGCTCTTCTTGCTAACGTCTAATTTAAACAAATTACAACATTATAAGCAGCAACTTCGAGAGCCAGCACAGGCCCAGGGGCAAACATCCTCGCCGAGCCCATTTCTCTCTCTTTCTTTTTTTAACATTTTCAAGAATTTATTAAAAAGAAGATCCTAAATTAGGACAGCAACGAGCTCATAAACCAGACAAAATCATAGCAACAGCCGTTTTTACCTCACAGTATAAGCGTAAAAACGTTAATAAAGTAACAACAAATATCTATTGAATCTATAAAGTAACAAATACATATTAATTTTTACTCAAATTATTATTTCAGTCGTTCTTAATGTATCAAGCGTCTATATGCAAAGAAAAGCCAAAAACTATGGTTTTTATCATTAAATGAAGATATAGCCTAAAGATGCTTTGCGAGCTTTATGGCATAACCAGGTTTCATTCGCAGGGGCCCCTGGGCAGTTGCCCCCTTTGGCCCCCTGTCGGCCGGCCTGATTATAAGTAGAGTTTATAAAATTGTCCCCTTCTTGACTTGTGAAGTCCCCTGAACAATACTAATACACAAAATATCAAAATACACTACACAGGGTAGTCACAAGTAAATAGACACCACCTTTTCAGAAAAAATAAAAATTTTCAGTCATATTCACATGAATTGATATATTTATAATTTAATTAATATCTAGTAGATCTTCCTTCATCTCGTTAATTTTAGATTATGGGATTTTCGGCTACTCTTGCTTCAAAACTTGGAGTAGATCGCTCTTTGAAGTTGGTTTTTGGTTGTTTCTTGACTTGCCGGTCGAGTATGGCCCAGAGGTTTTCGATGGAGTACATTTCAGGAGATTGGCTCGGCCAGGGCAACTTCTGGATACCATTTTTTTCCTGCCACTTTTGAGTGTTTCTGGCAGTGTGACACGGTG
>NW_013667937.1:104805-108297 GCF_000517525.1 Limulus polyphemus
AAATCTGACAATTCGAGAGAACCTTAAATTCTAGGCATGTTGTAGCACAAGATAATTAGTGTGCGGACCATTTTCATTTATATAGTGCTCTGTGAACACAAATTAGTTGGAATAAATCAGTTAAATGACGAAAAATTAGGTGTATTTACTTGTGACCACTCAGTGTAAATTGTCCATTTGCTGAGTATTTTTGGATGGATTTTTCTTCTGAGGCCCATGGTATACAGATTGGATATCATCTTGTCCATTGTTTTCACTGGCTGTTCTGTTACTGGGTAAAGTTCTTTCTGGGTTGATGGTAGGGTGAATCCACTGGCGACTCCAACTTTGATTATCCTCCAGAAGTAGATTTGACAGGAATTCCGTGCTCCTTAGCAGATTGAGTTGCCACCGGCAAGTTCTTCTCTGGAGTTACCCACTTGGCCATTCTCTCACCAATGTCTTTCCAAAAGGTCCTTTTGGATTCTGTAAACGATATTATAAATTATTTTTAGTAAAGCATATGGCTCCCTGCTTGACAATGAGATTCGTCTTTTCTTGTGGCGGGGATTGTACAACCATGCCGTATCACCTCAGTGGAATTTAGTATTAACATCATAGTGATTTTTTCACTTTATCACTAGCTGATTTAAGTCTTTCACGGGTAAATTTATGTATGTCATCAATGGTGTTCCTTAATCTCTCTTCATATCCTGTGTAAAGACTCTTTTTAGTGACTGCTCTCCAAACAGGACTACAGAAAGTTCAATGGCACTTTCTCCCGAACATCACTGATGATGGTGTGTTGCCGATAGTTTCATGTATTACTGATCGATAGGTAAACAGTAACACTGAAAGGTACTAATCTCATGTTTCCGATGTTCATCCACATACATAACTATTTGATACTACAGTGTGCGGTTGTATCTTTCGACCATGCCGTCAGTTATGAGGTGCTCTAGTCTAGAGAACACGTTTTGATATTTCGGATAAAGCATCACTCGTTTTTTTTTGTACGGAAAATAAAACACAAACTTCATTCCTAACATTAAACTCATAATGTAAGCATGTACGCCTACCAACGTACTCGAAAGTAATTAAACTCAATATTGGTGCCTAATAAATTGAGAGTAATTCAGATAAGACCCATATAATTTGATAATTATGTAATTGGATAAACTTGTACAGTGAAAACCCTTTATATAAAATTGGATGAAGTTTAAATGAGACAAGTTTCATATCAGCCGATAATTTTATAACTGTATAATGAAAACCTTTTCGTTTTCCAAAAATAATTGGATTAATTAAAATGAGACACATATCACTAAGCGCAAAATTTTATAAATGAATAAACTTGCGAAGATATAATTTATTGATGTCATATAAAGAACTGAGGTGAAAAATGTTTTCAAAACTGGTAGGGACTGAAAGCTTAAACGGTGGTGTGATTGCATTTATTATCCTAATATCATAGACAATTTAAACATCGGTATGAATCAAAAAGCACACAGAATATTATTAAATTAAACGTTTAAACAGATAAAGTGCTTGAAAGGAATTTGCGATATAGTTGGCTTCATAAAAATACATCATTTCAGTAAATAGCGAATTAAAACTATTTATTAATCGGTAGTCCTTTAATTCTACATTTGTTTCGGGACTATTATTTTTTAATACTTTATCTTTCGGTTTACTCTTTTCCAGTGATATTACTTTTGAGCTTATTATGCTTTCACTTTATTCTCGATACTACTTCATGGTTTAAATGTTTGGCGCTATTCCTTTTGGAGATCGTTCGGCGTTAATCCTGTTTTTTCAATGTTTTTTTCTCTTTCTTTCAAGGTAAAAACCTTCGAGACTATTACTATCTCTGTCATTGCTTTCAGTGATATTCCTTTCTGTACTAGTCATTTGGGAATATTTTCGGTTTTGTTCCTGTCTTTTGTTTTAAATTCCACTCGTATTCATTTCAACTCCACTTAATTAAGTCCTTTTGGTATTTTAGCTTTTCCATGTTTATCCATTTAGTGTTATTACAGTGCATCACTAGGTCAAAAATAACAGCACTACACGATTATGTTATACGTAACATTTAACTTCTAAAATTGACGAAAGTAATCAGTAAACTTGTCATGCAAACAAGTAGTAAATAAAAAAATAATGTAGTACAGTTGTAATCAAGGGCAAACGCAATGCGATTCACAAATAAAGTTACTTACGGAAACTCTATGGAATTTTGTACCTCATATATATTATTTAAGTGAAATTTCATTGTCGTTTGCAAAGTAATTTACGTATAGAAGACCTGTTTTCAGAACTAAACTTCTTAGTATACACTAGAATAATGTCCAAAAGTCAGGTTTTTATCCTATTCTCAGTTGCAAGAATAAGTTGTGATATTAGCATGAAATGCAAGCGTTGTCGATCCAGTTATGATGGGGTTCCTGTTGAAATTCAAGCAATCAAAAGATAGTTCGTCCAAAAACATTAGAATCTAATCAAAAGAAGACAGGAAAACTGCGAGAGAGGAGAAATGGTGTTAGGTTGTTCAGTGATTGACAGATTTAGATATAACTGGTCAAACATCAACCAACGAAAGTTATGAGAAATAGTTGAAGAACATTTATGGTTGTTTCTACTAAGTGCACAGAGTGTCTTAATTAGATGTTTGAATATGTTGAAAACCATTCTTTAGGTGCAAATTAAAGTAAAATTGGAATAGCAGTGAACAAAATAAGTCTTGCTTTATGAAGACTTTGCACTAATACCAAAACAACACCTTGGGAGTTTCATTGCGTCTTTCGAAGTAAGAGATCGAGCCTGGTTTGCTTGTTTCGTTGTTAAGACAAAAAAAAAAAAGTGTGAGAGAGAGTTCCAATGTTCTATCTGTGCTATTCTCACCGCTTTGCAAGTCCGTAAACTTCCCTTGAATCACCTGAAGACTCGCCTCTTGAATTTATGCAAAATTTTACATGAGAAACTGGTTTAACGGCTTTGCTCTTGTTGAAAGTTGCCTCTAAAACATAGCAGTTTCTGTACGTTCGACTCAAAATTTTAGGGTCAATAACTTTATCCCACATTATAAACCTGAAAAATTATTAGCTGTTCTTTGTGTTAGTTTTTATTAATTATAGGATTGTTATTACTACCATATTGTTTTTGATTAGCAAAGTAAAAGAAATGTTAAATCGATTAATAGAAACTTATGTTCCTGAGTAACAACTTCTAAAAACTTTAAATGTCGAAAAATATCACACTTTATTTTCTTGCATATTTGAAATCCTTAACCCTTTACTTTCAACATCCAGTGCAAAAAAAAAAAAAAGTTGTAGCTAAATTAACCTGGCCCGGCATAGCCAGGTGGTTAGGGAGCTCGACTCGAAATCTGAGGGTCGCGGGTTCGAATCCCCATCACACCAAACATGCTCGCCCTTTCAGCCGTGGGGGCGTTATAATGTTCGGTCAATCCCACTATTCGTTGGTAAAAGAGTAGCCCAAGAGTTGGCGATGGGT
>NW_013667937.1:108832-124285 GCF_000517525.1 Limulus polyphemus
TTCTAGTCTTACATTGCAAAGTAAGGGACGGCTGGCGCAAATAGCCCTCGTGTGGCTTTGCACGAAATTCAAAAAAACAAACAAACAAGCTAAATTAAAAACTCTTTAAAAGTGTGAAAAATAAAAGGTTTTTCCATTTAAATGCCTTTAAACACGGTTTTCTCAAAATCTGAATATTAACATTCTCATAGTGGTTTTTAACTTACAACTTCAGAACTGCTGATGCTATAGACTTCACAGTTGGCATAAATATGCATTATTAATTTATCAATAGTGTGTGTTAAGGTAAAGTTGATAACAGGTTTGATTTTATTAAATGACAATTAACGAGTTCCTGTAGCATATGTCCTACGTAGGGCATACTCATGAGTGCCGTAATTTGACCTTGAATTAATTTTCAGAGTATTCCTTAGTTCAGACTAGTTCTTCATATTCCATCAAAGTCTGGACCAATTCTTTGTCATGTTTGTAGAAGTTTTTAGGAACATAAGACGTTTCTTTTGTATTTGTATATTTTTATAATATGCAAATTAGCCACAGTGTTAATGTTACACAACATGTGTCAGAATATTTCTTTATACCTATTTCAATATATTTTCATACAAAAAGCATAGTATGCAGATGTTTTTTTCTGATAAAAAGGCCAAACCTAGATAACACTTTGTAAAGGGTATATGTTACCTCACATTGTAAATTTTATTTTTCATGTATCCATATCTCTTAGTTTGCATCTCTTATGCAAAACCTATGATTTTTTCAACTTACAGCGCATGCTCAATTGTATGACAGTGCATTGGTACGGCTGATGATGTGTAGGCCTATAGGTGATTGTTCTAAGAGATAGTAATACTGAATATTGTATTAAATTTAAAGTTAGAGAACGACTGAAGTGTCAACGAGAACAAAATTATTTAACTATTTATTATAAAAACGAAATCAGACAAGAAATATTATAAAGGAAGGGCTTAAGGTAATTAATTTGGTAGCATGTGATTCATTATTATCTAATATTTACTGTTGTCAGTGTTGGTTGATTTTGTAGTATTATATTACTTTTATTTTTAAATTGGTAGATACGTAAATCGTACTTTTAATTTTTGGAATCTTGGGCCTAACGTTTGTAGAACTAAAGTAAAGAAGCTGATCTTTAGTTAATAAAAGTCTATGATCTAAGAGCAAGAATGCAAAAAAGAGGAAAGCAGTAGCAAGTGCTTTCCATTTCACGTAAGTCATCAAGCAACTGAGGCCACAACTAAATCCACATTCGATATTCGTTAGCAAATTTAAAAAATGAAATTGCATCTGTACTAAAACTCATAAGTATAATTGCAAAAAATTAAATTAAATCCAAAGCTATCATCATCAAATTGTACTACGTATTAAATTTGAAACAAGTTTGCTAATTTACTCAAGAGTAAAAGTAAGACTCCACAAGAGTAAGAAGAATAAGTGAAAGTCTAGATATTAAAATCTTATTACTTAAAATATAACATTAACTTAAACTACTACCATGGCATTAACTGATTAAGGTTTTTTTGTTGTTTTTTTTATAAGAGCCTACTGTCTTTCCAATATAACTAATTAGACTTAATTGAATGCACTACTTGGTAAATGTATGACCATATTTAACAAAGAATAATGTTCTTTCTTCAAGATTAAAATTTGTATAAACAAGTCTCGACACCCAGTTAACTGTAAATTAATTATTTGCAGCCAAGTCCTCCAAAAAAGAATAAAAAAAAATTAACACATGTTTCAAAGAGCTATCAGCACCATAATCATGCTTAGTGTTTTATAACTCGTCGACAATCTGCGACTTCTTTTTCACGAATACTGTCACATTAGTCTCATTTATGTTAATGAGGGCTATTTGATTCATTGAAAATTTAAATGTTTTACATTGTATAAGAACATAGAAAACAAGAAAAGAGAAATGATAAGTTAAAAGTAAGAAATATGTGATTGCATGGGAATAAATATTTGATACATAAATCAGTAGTACAAGTAAAAATATTTAAACAGTAAAGTGACTAAAATAATCAAAGTACCATTGACAATAGGCTTGGTAGTATTGCAAATGAGATGTATTTCTGTTATTTCTGGGATGATAATGTAGTAAAAACGTTTGTGATTAATTTTAGTCAGCACAATCAACAAATGCTGGAGGTTTTAGGTGTTTCTCATATGCAGGTCTTATATTATTAGTGTTCTTACTCATGCAAGTTTTCTCAAAGTTTCTGACCCTTTTATGCTTTTCTTTTATGTTAATTAATGTAACCGTTATTATTTTGTTAAAAGTTTAGTGTAAAGCTTTCTGATTGTTGAGATTAACAGCAGCCTCAAGTAGATGTCAAAGTTAAATAACACAGGTGTTTTCCTGATCTGAAATAACTTGAGTTAAGGAAAAAGAAAGTACTTGCTTAAATTCTTACTGAGTGTTTTTTGTTAGGTTCCATTTTATGATGATTTTCTAAATAATCCTTGCCAATATGTTGTATTTACAGAAATATTGAGTATAAATCTAAAGTAGTTGTAATTTCATTGTATAGGTCATTGATTGAAGTATTGAATTCAGTCTTGGACTCCTTACCTTAGGAAAGATATTGAATTGTTGGAAAGGGTTCAAAGGAGAGCTACTAGGTTTATATCTGGGATGGAAATGGGATAGGGCAAGATTTCTGAAATTATGTTCTCTTGAAAAAAGAAGAGTTAAGAGTTTATTGAGGTTTTTAAGACTGTTTAGGAAATTAATTTGATGCATTGTCTTTTTGGTGAGAATGGTAGGTCTACTCTACACAACTAAATTTCAACAGGGTAGGAATCATCCTCATTTAAGACTTTTTTTATTTTTCTAGGAGGATGGCTGAGTTTTGGAATGGGTTGTCTTCAGATGTGGTGGATGCAGTTAATTGAAAAGAGTTTAAAGAAAGGCTTGACAAATAGTTGAATGATAAAGAGCTTACTTTGAGTGTTTTATTTTTAAAGTTTAGTGTATGAGATGACCTAGATGGACTAACAGACCCCTTGTCCTTAAATTATTATAAGAGATTTTACCATAACATATAGATAAAAGGGATCTATGTGGTTATTCAAGGTGTCCCTCTGTACGCACCCTTGATAAGAAGTAAAACCTAAACCCACAAACCAATTTTAGCACAAAGAAATTTGAGGCTTTTATTCTAGTGGTTCTATGGCTAATCTTGTAAACTTCAATAAGATCACCTCATACTCTTTTTTTTTTCAAGAGAAAATTAGCTAAAAGATCTAAATTATAACTGTATAATAACTCTTCTATCCACAGAATAATTCTAGCAACCCTCCTCTGAACCTTTTTTAAAAAGTCAGTATCTTTACACAGGATTCCAACTAGTGATTTATATTATATGAAAATATTACCTTTATTTGACATGTAATCAGTAAGTGTGTAAGTACAGCTTATAATTGTATTAGCTTTACAGCTAGCAACACCACACTGATTCAATGGCTTGAATGAATTATCTACCACAATGCTATGATTCTTTTCTTTAGCCACTGTAAATCCTATGCACACAAGAGGGTCAGTGTTAATGCCACAACCTTTTTTTTCTTTTTACAGAGGTGCTTTCAAAATTTTATTAACCCACTTTGTTATCAATGTTTATTAACAAACCTGTCATCAAAAATAGTTTGTAATTCAAATTTTTATATTACGTAAATTTCAATTTCTTAATTTCAAAAGGAAATACTTAAATAATTTCTCAATATGTACCTCTCTGAGCCATATAATGTGGGGCAGCTTTGATTTCTCATTTATAGATTTTTTCAAGGGATTCAAATTGTTCATCCACTTAGAAATGTACTCTGTAGATATTGACCAGGCGAAATGTAAAATTCCTACCTTTTATTTTGCTACACTGAGACACCACTATATTAATTCAACCCACAAGACACACTCTTCCCATCTCCTTTGTCTTTTAAGAAATACATTTAATTTTCTCCGACATTGTTATTGGACATGCTTATAACTAACAGATAAAGCATATATTCTAAGTTACATAAATAATATGGCTGTTCTATTTTAACTAAACAAAACTGTTAGGTTATGAAGAGAGCAGTAGTTGAAAGCCAGATAAATTATAACAATTTTCTGACATTTGGTTCTAATACCTGATATATTTTTGTGTTCTAAAATGCATATTTGAAAGCTATGCGAGTTATTTTCTGGACAACCAACATGGTGAAAGAAAAATAGCTTACTAAACCACATACCCAAGTGTAAAAGGCCTCAAGACCCGAGTGAGTGCCAGATTTCTTAGTTTTTATTTATATTTTTTTAATCATTATATAGTTTTTAAGAAAACTAAATTATAAAATTAGGAACTTGTTAGGGCAGGTAAGTAAACTTAAATGAAAAACAATTTGATAAAAAAAAATCTATGATCTTTCTTTGAGGACCACGCATGAGCTTTCATCTAGTAATGTTTCTTGTTGCTTTGATACAATAGTTGGGCATGGTTCAAAGAACAGTAAAACAAGTTAATTGAAAGCAGTTGTTAGAAGGTTTTAGAGGCTTGAAACTGTTGGTATAAATAATTGTAATCATCTGTTACGATCTGCAGTTATTCTAGAAAAAAGTGTTTTTAAGTTTATTTCATACTTTTTAACTTGTCATTTTAGTGTACATTGATAATTTTGCTACAGTTACTGTTAAACTAGAGAAAATAACAGATAAAAGTATCAAATTTTACCAAAAGAAAAGAACATTTTTGATTTTCATTTAGGAGTTTCTAGAGGTTGTGGAAATGAATTATAAAAACTGTAAAATGAAAAAAGGTATTTTTATTCTTAGCATGAAAATCACCCTTCATTCAGCGTGACTTAGTAAAGGCTTAGTAAATTTGTATACAAATCTTTAGTATAAATGCTTTATTTTAAAACCTGATGTTTTGTGTACAACATTCTTGTAATATTTGCTTAAACCAAATTTGCCAAATTTTGGTCAGATGGTTAGTTTCACAGTTACATGCTTGTTACAAGGTCGGTCAATTTGATATAGAATTATGTAGGTTCTCTTCTGTATTACATGTGTGATCCAAACAATGATAACCTAAATGCATTATCTTTGCATTTAGCACAATTAAAGGTCATTTGTCAAATATATAGTTGTTGAAATTACTAGTTGATCCAAGTCATTCTGTAGTACCTCAATATCCTCAATATAACTAGAAATACCCACAAGTTTAGTGTCATCAGCAAACCACTAATTTACCAGTTATGCATCTGTCAATATCATTAATGTAAATAAGGAAAAGCATTGTCCAAGTGCTGACCACTGAGGCACACCACTTGTAATAAGGTCCAGTTTGACTGGATTTCTTTAATTGTTTGCTTTCTTTCACCCAAACACCTTCTATCTAATTAAATAAGGTCCAGTTTGACTGGATTTCTTTAATTGTTTGCTTTCTCTCACCCAAACACCTTCTATCTAATTAAATAAGGTCCAGTTTGACTGGATTTCTTTAATTGTTTGCTTTCTTTCACCCAAACACCTTCTATCTAATTAAATAAGGTCCAGTTTGACTGGATTTCTTTAATTGTTTGCTTTCTCTCACCCAAACACCTTCTATCTAATTAAATAAGGTCCAGTTTGACTGGATTTCTTTAATTGTTTGCTTTCTTTCACCCAAACACCTTCTATCTAATTAAATATACTTTCTCTAGTTCTGACTGATGTGAATTTCTTAGCTAATCTTCTGGGTTGCACCTTTTCAGAAGTCTTTTTGAAGTACAAGTCTACAGTCTTTCTGTTAATCAGACAAGAATCATCCCCAAATAATAGATAAAAGATCAGTAAGGCAAGATTTTGCCTTGATGAATCTATGACAAATCACTTCAACTGAGAAACCTCTGCAGCACCACCCAATGAATCAAGAAAAAATTCTTAATTTGAGATTGTGCTTCTACAATTTTATAAATTCATCTCTAATTTTGGTTTTCAAATTCAGAATTTTATTTATAAAATATGCTGTCTTTAGTGATGCCTGAAACTGTGGTTTTTCTCGTTGAATTGTATGAACCTGTGGTTAGGATATTTTGCATATGGTTTCAATAATAAACTACTTTTTCTAAATTAACAAGGATTAGTTTATAGCTAAAAGCAGAGGGTTTTATAAATGGAAATCAATCAAATTGTGTTAATGTTACAAGTGGGCTCGGTGTTGGGACCTTTGCTCTTTTTGATACATATCAAGGGCATAAATATAGGAATGATAAATAAATTGCTCATGATATTAAGATCATGGATGTTGCTGACTTTGTAGAGAATGCTGCTGCTTTGAAAAAGGACTTAAATCATTTGTTGAGTTGGACAATTAACTGGCAGGTAGCTTTTAATTATAACAAAAGCAAGGTAATGCATGTTGGATGTCATAATTCAAATCGTAAGTGTATATATCTGATGGGAATAAGCTTAAAACCTTGGAAGTGAAGGATGATTTTCCAGATCATCAGTTTCTTAAAAACTAAGTTATCCAAGCAGTGTGCAGTTGGTAGTGGTAGGGCAAATAGGGTTTAAAGTTGTATTCACACAAATAGTGAATGTAATTTTATAGAGATTATCATTTCATTTTGTAGGTTCTGGTTAAGCCCCATTTGGAGTGTTGCATATAGTCTTGGGTTTTTTACCTTAAGAAGGACTTTGAATTATTGGATAGGGTTCAAAGGAGGGCAACTAGGATGGTACCTTGGATAGAAAGGCTGTTGTATGAGGATTGGTTAAGATCACTGAAATTGTTTTCTCTTTAAAAAAGAAGAGTCAAAAGAATATATCTGAATGAGGTGTTTAAGAATATTGTGGAAGTTAATAGTATTGTTGCATATTTTTATGTGTGTTTGGTAAGAATGGTGGGACAAGGGAATACAGATTTTGACAGGATAGGAGTGATTTTGATCATAGTTTTACTTTTCTAACAGGGTGGTTGGCTTTCAGAACTGGTTACCTTCATATAACATGTAATTGAAGGACAACAAGGAAATCAGATGTGGTAAATGCAGTAGTTTTAAAGGATGGCCTGATAAATATTTAAACCATGGCTGGATTTGAATTTTCTTTCAAAATGGGTGAGATATCCTAGATGGACCAACAGAAACCTTGTTGCCCATTAAATAATAGAAATGTGCTTCTTCCGGGTTAAAAAGGGTTAGATTTGCAGCATACCAAATGTAGACAAAGGTATCAGCATTGTTTTATCATTTTATGCTTGTATTAGCTTCAGTTTCGTAGGGTGGTTTTTAAGTTTATAATTCATTTTGGTAAAATATCAGCTTGTGCTACGAATTTCATAAGAAATATTTATGTTAACAATAACTTTTATATATTTGGGTATTTCATAAAATCTATCTTGAACTCCAAGATTCTGGCAAAAATATAAGCTTTATTAAATTTGCTCTTTACATTTGACATGCACTGTGTTTTGGTAATTAGAAGTACAGTGCAAATCAATGTGTAAAGACTTAAGCAATTATAGGTATTATTATGAAAAAGTACAGTGTAACGTACCTTATCTAAAACTTGATAATGAATTATTTCAATCCAAACCATGGTTTTAACTACGTATATTAAAAACTTTCTGTTCATTTGCAGTGTCTCTATAAGCCATGTATTTATGTGTATTTTCTTTCTTATATGCACTGTTAGTTAACCATGGAAACAGGCTGAACATTTGAGTAATCCTAACAAGTTTCTTTATAATGGAGGATCACAGTGTAGAGGTAAATGAAACTTGTTCCATTTTTATTTGTTGAGATTTTAATAATAGTATTATAGAAAAATACTAAGGCAAATTAGAGAACAAAAAGTGTTCAACAAATTATAACTCTCAAAGTGACGAATTTCTTTTCAAATAAAACTTCAGCCTGTATTTTAATCAGTTTAATTTTTTTCTTTATTTATGTAAACCAATATAATAAATTGGTACTCCACATTGAGTTGTATTAACTAGGTCCTTCTTGGTCAGTTTTAACACAAGAAATAGTATGACTTCATAACCCATGTTATTAAACATTACTCTTCATTCCATGTTATGCCAACATTAATTATGATTATAGACCAGCTGCGGTTAATTTTTCATTATAAAATCTGGTAGAGGATTGCACAAACTTATCATTTGTGACTTTAGTGTTTAACGCATGTTAACCCTGTTGATGAATGGTTTATCAGCAGATGCTTTGTAAGAATATATAATTATCATCATTAAGGAGTGGTTAGTTAACTTTTCAGTCACTCATTCAAAAGCTAGAAAGTGATTGTTGAAACTAACTTTGTAACATGTTTAAGTTTAAAACATTCTTAATAGTATAAAGTTTATAAACATAGCTCCTAACCAGCCTTCCTTAACTCAGCATTGTAAGAGTTAATAAAAAAAAATGGTTAATGAGAATGTTTTGAATTAAATAGAATTCACTGTGACTTGATCCAATTTAATTTGAGTATAGTAGAAATGGGGTTTGGGAACATTTACATCACCATACAATTACTTTCGCATCCAATGCTTTTGCTGAAATTATATTTCAGTTTGAGTTTGTCTAGAGCAATTTTTATTTAAAAAATACACACACACACACAATGTTGCTCATTTAGCTAGAATATGTTGGCTGTTCTTTTTGAAGTTTTAACTTCTACTCGAATTGTATAATTGTGAGTAGAAATTAGGGTATGTAGCAAGATTTAGGCAAGTTACAAATTATTGAGGTTGCTACAATTGTATTGGCAGTATTGATGTTACAGATCCTTGTTTTTCTGTATATTTTTTCTGGGTAGAGTTAATTTTCTTAAATCTTTTAAACATGTTTTAAACTGTTATTGCCTAACTAGATCATGGTCTGTTAATTACTGTAATTGTGTTTCTATATTTCCACAGTGACATATTCTAGGTTGAATGTAACAACTTTAGTACCTAGTGCTTTTATCTGGTCATTCAAAAGAATATTAGATAATAAATATAAAAAATTATGTTGCTTAAACATGTATATCAGTAAGTCTAGAATATAGAAAATTTATAGAGAAAACAGCTTACTAAGAATATTTGCAGTTATTTTACTGTTTCTTAAATTTCAGAGTCTTGCCGAAGTTTTTCGCTGCTTCATTTGTATGGAAAAATTGAGGGATGCTCATCTGTGTCCACATTGTTCTAAGTTGTGCTGTTACATGTGTATTCGAGTAAGTGCATGTATAAGATAAATTGAATTGCTTTACTTCATCTGTACCTTAAGGCACAGGTTCCCAAACTTTACAATGTCCTTCAGAACATTCTGCATCCTGACCAAGCCCCTCTTCTTTTCCCCAATGAATCTACATAGATACTGAATACCTTGACAGTATTATCTATTTTATGTATTTGCCATGGCCCACCTGAAATTTTCCTGTGATTCCCAGTAGTTTTGGAACCCCTGCATTAAGGAAATGAACATTCATTTCATATTTTTGTTAACTAATAAAATTTTCTTAAAAAATAAGGTAAGTTGCTTTGGTTAAAATGTTAATTTGGATTACAAATTCTAGACTTTTGTAGTATCAAGAGAGTTAACTGGAAACTAAGAAAACATGGCGTTTTTAAATGGATAAAATTGTATGAAATGGGAAGTTGATGTATATGTATTTGCAAAAATGTTCTTCAAAAAGTTAACTGAATAAAAAAAAATATACAAGTTAATGTTTTTTTGTAGGAAAAACAGTATTGTTTATGTATTCATTTTGTACTCTTATCTATGCTACTTTTACTCTATATATATAATTTTCTTACTAAAGCTAAAATAAGCATATTTCATTAAATTAGGCAACAATGCCATTGTGTGACCATTCAATAATTGTAGTTTTGAGTAGTAACAGCTCTCTTAAGTATGACTTCAATAATGTGGTAGCTAAACTAAGCTTTTTAGTAGGGAAACACAACAGGTAGAAATGTTTGAAAATGAGTTTTTAATTTTTTTTGCAGAAATAACCCTTAAACTTTCAAACTCGGGTAGAGCTACATGTATGCTGCACTTAAGTTGTCTTTAGTAAGCAGTTTATTGTGCAAATTACGCATACACTACTTTCTTTACATTAGTGTAGTGTATTTTAATTACATGACTAGTCCTGTTGTATTGTTCACAGCAGTTGTTCAAGTTTTAGTGTTGAGATAATGTCAAAGAAATGGGGCTTCATACAAAAGAGTAAAATTGTCAGAGTTAATGTAAAATAAAGTTATTTTATATGTCTTTTGGAATTAACTTTTAATATAAAATATTTACAAAAAGTCAACTTCCTGAAACTTCCTCTTGTTACGAATCTGTGATCTATTGCATACCTGTTTTTTCTTAAGTTGAAAGGATTAAATCATACGAGGCTTGTTATGTAACAAAGCATGCCATCAATGTCTACTTCTGCTTTAATGTCAAACACTTTTGTTCTGATGAATAATTTACATGAATTAGGCTTAGCTTTTCAAAATATTCATTATCAATTCTCTTTGAAATTTTTATTATAATTTATAAAATGAAAAAGTGCAACAAAGAAAACACGTTTAAGAAAAAACCTTAAATAATATCCACTTTCATGCAGAGCCTCCTTATGAAGTCAGCTGTAAGTCTGGGGGCTAATAATACTAAAAAAAAATCAAGTTTCTATTCTTCTGGTGAACAGAGCACAGATAACCCATTGTGTAGCTTTGTACTTAACAACAAACTCATTCAGGAAGAGCTAGTACTCCTAATTATACTTTGTTATGCATTTTCCTTTCCTATGTGGTATTAAGTTTACAAGTTTAATCATAATTTTGAAAAGCTGTTGTGTCATTAACCATTTAATATTCTGCTGCTTCTTTTCTTTTCAGCGTTGGTTAACTGAACAAAGGTCACAGTGTCCTCACTGCAGGTAAGCATATACAAAACATAAAATGTTTTAATTTAGACTTGCCTATCAACAAAGGTCACAGTGTCCCCACTGCAGGTAAGCATACACTAAATGTAAAATGTTTTAATTTAGACTAGCCTATCAACAAAGGTCAGTGTTTTCACTGCAGGTAAGCATATACTAAATGTAAAATGTTTTAATTTAGACTTGCCTATCAACAAAGGTCACAGTGTCCCCACTGCAGGTAAGCATACACTAAATGTAAAATGTTTTAATTTAGACTAGCCTATCAACAAAAGTCAGTGTTTTCACTGCAGGTAAGCATACACTAAATGTAAAATGTTTTAATTTAGACTTGCCTATCAACAAAGGTCACAGTGTCCCCACTGCAGGTAAGCATATACTAAATATAAAATGTTTTAACTTAGACTTGCTTATCATCCTACAAACATACTGTTTTGAACTATATAAAATATTTTATTATAAATTCAGCTTTATAGTAATTAGTAATGTCTACATATATGCTCTAGTAGATTTATCTACATAGCCGTGAAAATGGTATGTCAACTCTCTCACTATGGGCTTGGTCCCAGGGATTGACCTTGTAACTGTTTTGTGCTTGTTATAGTTTTCATACTATAACTTTTAATACTTTTATTATATACGTATTGTCATGAAATTTTGCAAATTATCAGAAAACATTACAGGACTTTCATACCCAAAATATCAGATTATTTTTTATTAAGTTTTAAGATTTTTTAAGTAATGATTTTCTCTTGCATTTTTTCTTTTCGAATGTTGACTATCCAACATACAAAGTAATTTTGATTGTAAGTTTATAAATACTTTTATGTATCAGAAAATTATCAAATTTCACATATAAAATTTTTATAACATCTTAATAACCTCCAGGTTTTTGTCTTGTTTTTTAAAAAACTTCATATTTTATCTGTTATTTTCACTATTGTATCTCTTTATGGGTTTGATTGATTAGACCGACCTTATAAACACTATAAAAATTAGAAACAGATGTAAATTACACTATTTTATTGTAGAATGATTACAAATTATTACAACCAACCACAAATGTTTAGTTTAAATAGTTTAAATCTCATAACATTATACATCAACATATATTTATAATTTTTATTTTATGACCATCCAGCCGTGTCACTAACATTACATAAGTTGCAATGACGAGGTGCTCGTTGCACTCATGTAACCATATCCAATAGTATAAAACTGGTCTTTACAAAGTGATTTGTCTTGGCTTTGTTCTAATGTATCAGTATTTTGTGAAATACAGTCACATTTCAGTTATAATACATTACATCTGCATATATATTATTACTATTTACAAATAAGTTTTTAAGTTTCAGTTATTTTTCTTAAAACTTAGAACAGTAAATAAAGAAATATAGAAAAGAATGACATCTTCTACTTATGAACTTTGTACTTGCCGTAACTTGCAAGCCTTCTCACGTTTCACACGTGGAGGATGTAAAACAAGATTTTTTTAGGTTTTACATATGCATTTTTAAATAACAAAAAATCCTAAATTACTATATCAATACCACAGAATTCCACTAGAATTTATCAGGTTTATTAATTAGCCTGTATTTGAGTCTAAAAAAATATGATATTTTGAGCTCCATTATCTCTTACTGCTCCACTTCAATTCTACTAGGAAAAGGAACGTTTTCCTGCATAAACACTTCACAAAGACTGAGAAAACCACATGGGGGGGACATTCTGAGCTTTTGATTAGTTATACACGTCAGAGAGAAGTAGTTGTACGTAAACATATATTTCCAAAATCGAAGATGTGGGTGGAGCCACCTTGTTTAATTCACTAAACATAACATCTTAGAAAAGATAGGATGTTCTTATTTTATATTCTAGCTTATCAATATCGGTAATTTGAGTTCCTAATTTGTAAGAAACTATAGACTTTGTATTTGGACATCACAAACATTTAATTTGAACCAAAGCTGCATTCAACATACCAAATGACACACAAAAATCAATATTTATAAATTTTGTTTTAATGTTTACTTTTCAATTTAGAAATTAAATAATGTATAATACTAAAATTTGAATTATAATCTACAGTTGGATACTAAACTTATTGACATACATTCATAAAATTTTGAATGCAAGTCTACAAACGCGATGACATGCCCTCTGACTCCTACCCATAGCAAAATCCGTCGAGATGAGGTTAATCTTTGGTCTCATTGATGACATTCAGCTAATTGATTATTGTAAATGAGGGTTGGGTAATAGGAATAATCAGAAACAAGTTCAGTTAAGCCTTTCGCCATGGGTATCCTTTACTGCGAGCGACAAAGTTTTAGTGTCTTACATTCAAAACTTTATTAAACTACTTTTTGTTTATGTTATACCAATTAGTATAGCTTAGAATATCAGCTAATAATCCATATTTTAATAGTCTAAGTTTTAAGTTTTTAATTCTATAAGGCAATACTTAAAAAAATTCCTGAATTTCCCCTAGTGTTACACACGTGACACATTTTCTCTAGGCATTGTCTCTTTTCCATTTTATCCACCTCCCCTTCAAAATTTACGAAATTAAACATAAATTACTCACTATAAAATCGTCATTGCTCAGACAAATCATAATTTTTATAGCCTTCAATTTTGTTTGGTTACAGAGCTATCAAATAGAAAGTCAAACCCCTCCTGCCACACCCACCTGTCATATCCTCTTTTTTCAAGATTTGTTGATAGTTCTCTCTTATATTTAATTATATATTGCTTATAACCAATAGAAAGTCAAGGCTTTCATCAATCAAATGATGTATAACATTGTCTTCTGAACAGGAAAGCATTCACTCACAGTACAAGATTCATTCCTGTGGGAAAGTTAACGACTAGCATGGATGAATTTGTAACGGCTCTTGTCGCATAGTGAGAAAGCCAGAAAAATTTTGAGAGTTAGGGAAAATTGTCTACTTTTTGCATATTATTAGTCTATGTTCTTTGGTGCATTATTTGATTAAATAAAAATCATTTAGTGCATTACTATCATTAGTATACAAAAAACAAAAGTAGGAATAAGTGTCATAGACAATTGACAGCAAGAAAAAAGATTGCGTAAGTACTTTTTCTTGTTTTTCATGTTTATTCTTTATTTAATATTATAAAAGTAACTAAAATGTAAAATTATGGATTTTTGTTAGGTTATTTATGATTAGATTAAGTAAAATAAATAAATAATAAAAATCTTTCACGAGGCATACACGCGAGCAGGTTGTAGCAGCTCATGGATAATGTAATTTGATAGTGTAACGTGAGCTGCATGTTCCCGAGTAATTCACAATTTATAATAGCACGGATAGTAGTTAGACATGGTTCAAAGGACAATCAAAAGGGCAATAAAACAATAAAATTTAAGTACAAATAGATGTATACTGTTAAGAGCTTAAAGATATGTACGATAAACGAATGTAGTTTCATGTTACAATTTGAAGTCATTATAGAAACAAAAATAGGGTAATTTAGGTTTATTTCAATTTTTTGGGGGGGATTACGAGGTCAGTCAAATTGACCAACTTTGTATAGAGTCAGGGTAGAAAAATAAGAGATCAAATATAAAGTTTTACTGAAAACAAATATTTGAAATGTTTTTAGGAGGTCTTAGAGATTACACAAATGAAATTTGAGATTTTCGAGATGACGAAAAGTATTTTTTATCTTAACATGAAAATCACTTTGCATACTGACTATTCAAATCAACCTTTATTTTAGTTTATTAATTATACTTCACCAAAAAAATAAGATTTTTTGTATGTTAAAGACTTGTAATGTTAACTGAAAGACTGCCAAATTTTGTGAAGATATATGCACTATATTGAAAATTGGGGGTATTAAATCTATAAAGAAGGGGAAACTGAGCATCAATTCCACCGATTAGTGTCATGTATTTGATTGACTCTCTCAACATGGGTTCGGTCAATTTGACTGACCACATGACCTCTTTGTACTCGTATAAGGTGGGATAGTGGTAAGTTCACGCATTTATGATGCTAAAATCTGGTGTTTGATTCCCTGCAGTTGACACAATAGATAGCCGAATGTGGCTCTGCTCTAAAACAATCATTTAATTGCTAAGCTCAGATGATGATGTGAATCTGTCTTGTATAGCTAAAACTTGTTTCTAAATATTAGTTACATTATGTTGGTTATAGAGCATCTCTTCACATTCACGAGCTTGTGAATTGTCGCTGGGTTGAAGACGTTACACAACAACTTGATACTTTGCAGTTGGTAGGACCAAGTAAACTTGACGTTCCAGATAAAGAAAAGTAAGTTCTTTGTGTTAGTTATGTTTAGTTTCTAAAGACTATCGTAAGTGTAATGAAATTAACAAATCAATCCTATAAGCTCAGAAACAAAATAAATCAAAATTGTTCTTGTGTAATTTGAATAAAAACTGAAATTTGACTAAAGATGTTGAAGACTAACTTGAACTAAATAAGTTATTATAATAAGCACTGATTTTTTTTTTTCTTTTCTAAACATTGGTTACAAAGTTTTGTTCTGAACTAATGTATTAGGTC
>NW_013667937.1:124982-141519 GCF_000517525.1 Limulus polyphemus
TGCTCTTTGTGCTTGCATTCTTTTAGCGGCAAAAGACTTTCCATAGAATGGGCGTTTCCTGGATGGCATAATCACCTGTATCACTAAACAGTAATTTGCAATTCACAAAGATACTAAATCACTTATGAAACCACTTAGCACTATTTAAAGAAAACTGTTTTTGGAAATACTGAATTGACAGCAAGGTGATCTGAGTGTCTCCCGCCAGAATGCTTTTTGTGTGCAAAACGTGCTTATGTTTGTATGTTTATTACAAAAAAAATGCCGCAATAACCATTAATTGTCAATTTTGTTATTAAATACTACACTAAATACAAAATAAATAGAACCATTAAATTTCTTGTAAAAAAACTGGTTATTATGAAGTTATTTTAAGATTTGTAAGCTCAACCGTTTGGTTTCCTATAGCGAACAAAATAAACAAATTTCCTCTTTTATGTACATAGATGAATATTTTAACTTTTATTTGTACAATTAACAATGTATTAATAAGTGCCCTCAATTTTAAACTTGTATGATACTTGTCTATGAAGAAAGTTTCTTTTGTATGTTCATACTGAAAAAGTTCATTTTGTATAAATTTAATGTTATAATAGTGGTATTTTACTACAAACAATTATTTTTATATTGATATTTAGTCTCTTCATTGAATTTGCATTTTAAAAAAAGTCATGTCTAGCATTATCTAATAACTAACTAAGCATATTGGAAAAGACAGAGGTATTATTAATGCCTGACTTTACATGTCTAATTAATAGTCTCTTTGATTTGCATTGTTTTTTCATTTTCTGCTGAGTACAGTCATTGCTTTACATACATACCTAAACATTTGCCTAAAATTTATTTGTAGTTAGCCAAAGACAAGTTCTCTTCGAAAGGTTAACATCTTAAGTAAACACCAACAACATGTCTTAAGTTTTATAAAAATTATAACAACAATAGTCAGATACATTTTTTATTATAACATGCATTACTATGTCATTAAATTATGATTAAATCAAATGTTAACAAAGACAAATTTACAAAGTTTTGTATTCCTAATTTACAGGTGCAAATCACACAAGGAAAAACTGAGTGTGTTTTGTAAAAATTGTCGGCAGTGTATTTGTCACCAGTGTGCTCTGTGGGGTGGAATGGTAGGTTTTTTAAATACTGTTTGATAGATTTGGAGGAATTTTTCTAGTAAAAGACCCTTATTTACAAAGGTTTGACCAAAATTGTGTTGTTTTTTTAGTTTTCAGGCTTTTTGTTACCACTTATCACCCAAGACTAAACTTCTATACAATATTCAGTGTTTTTGAAGAACTTTAGGATAAAATTCTTGTGGGTTGTTTCATCACAGTGTTCTTTTTAATAAATTTCGTAGCCTTAGCTTGTAATATTAAGTTGTTTTGTTTTTTTTGTACAAAACTGTATCATGTTGCTGCTGAATTACTCTTAGTACAAGTTTCATGGAGGTATTTTTCTGCTTGATTTATATTAACTTACACTCAAAGTAATATACTTCCTTGGATGAAAACTTAAAATAAACCCCCTAGTAATGTATACTATAACTCTGAATGTTCAAAGTATATCATCATGAATATGACAAGCTTTTAATAAACACAAGTTTTCAACCTCCAGAACTTCTTATATGAATATCCAAGCTTTTCTTTTCAATAAAACTATTTTATCAGTTATTTTCTCTACCTTAACACTTTGTGATCTTGGTACAGTTCATTGACTTTGTAACCTCCACAAAAAATACAAATTAATTTTAAATAGCCCATTTTTTTATAGAATAACTACAGATTATAAAAGACAATTATAAATATTCAGTCCTCTTTCCTTTTCACAACTATTTTCATTTCATTTTGTTTTATTTATCTTTGAACCATATCTAAGTACTATTCCCGAGAAAAAATAAAAATTGTGTGAAGACCACGTAGCTCAAGTGATGTAAATGAATTCAATAATTAATGAACAGCTCACATTTAAACCTCGCTGAGAAATTTTTTTTATTTAACTTTTTCAATTATGTTTTCTTATTTAAACACACAAGTTTCTAATATTTACATTTTAGCTTTTTTAAAACAATAAATAAATAAAGTATATGTGAAAAAACAAAAGTAACTTATGTATGGCCTTTTTTTGTTTTGTTTCTCTTGGAACACCAATAAAGCTTAAGTTTTGTTTTATGTAAACATGATACTAGTACTGAAATTGTAGGGTAAAAGCTTAATATTTTTTGTCAGGTGAATATGTTCTCATATGTAAAATTACAGTTCTGTCAGTGGATGAGAAAACAAGGCAGTTGTTGCTAGAAATAGATATATATGCACTTTTTTACAGGCCTTGTGTAGTTTTATACAGAGTTTGTGTTTGGTGTATGCATTTTTAAAAAAGCTAGCACTAAGGTTGTTTTGAATGTACCTCTGTGAAAGATCATGACATGTACACTTTGATTCCAACCTTTGAAAGACACATTAAAGAATAGACTATCTATTTTTGAGTGTGAACTTGAAAATCTATTCTTGAGTTACACAAATATGATATACATACACTTCAGCAAAAAAGTTTGTTAAAGGTTTTATTTATTCGCATGATTCTAGAGCTTCACAAAAGTTATATTAAAATGCTCAGTTGATGCACCACATGTTTCTTTCATCCAGGTATTTTTAATAAGATATTTGGTGAATCCAAATGTAATTAAAATCAGTAATTGTTTAAAACACAAAAATCCTCAAATTAATGAAAATCAAAACTCATGTAGTTTTATTCTTTTGAATAAATACATCAAATTTAAAGGACATATTGTGTGACTTTAGATACTTTTGTAGTATTGATATTTTGCTAGGCTTAATTTGTTTTAGATTGACTAATCAATGCCTTGGAAGTAGGAACACCTTAGAACCATTGGTGATGTTCTATTGATGCTCATGATTTCAAACAGTTGGTCATTCATCTTATGTCATTAGTGAAAATATGTTATTTTTGGGTGCAATTGATCTGTTTCATGAACTAATGCAAAATAAACATAAGTTTGTGCATAAACTTCCAAAAATATAGTTTTCAAAAATCCATTATTAGCCTAAAATCTAGTTCTTCTTTTTTTACATTAATACAAGCTGAAAAATAAGACAAGTTTTGAAATATATTTTGTGTGTTTAAAATTCTTTATAAGATGTTATTAATTTCGGTTGATTAACTCTTCAACAGTATGATAGACTTAACTTCAAGGCATGTAACTGTTTTTATCTACTTTTATGATTATAAAGTTGTAGAAACTTGTCTTGGTTGAGGAAGAACATGTATTATTTTTTTTACTCATCTCAAGAAACAGTGTACAGAATATGACTACTGAAGTAATGTGTAATAAGAAGAATGTGAAGTCTTACTGTTGCCATCCCTCTGAAAAGTATTTAGGACTCATTTTTTTATCACAAAATAACTATCATTGGAAGTTTTAAACAATATGGAACATAATCAATACTTCACTACTGATAAGCTTTTAAAGACTGCCAGTTGTTTGACCTAAGAGAATATTCTTCTTTTTAAAACTATTTTGATAAGGTGTTATTTTGCCTCCGAACCATAAGTGGTACTTGGGCATGGATAATTTTCAACATTTATTTAAGCATGAAAAATATATCATGTGACAGTGTTTGTATAGTTTATGAATTTTAGAATCACTGTATGATGAAGTATTAAAAATTATGATGCTTAACTTAACATTTTAAAATGTGTTGTTTTTTTTAACATCTTTGTTTCTTGTTTTGAAAAACTTGCAATCCTGGTGGAAACTGCAACCAATTTTATCCTAACAACAACAACAGTTAAACACAATGTGATTATGACTTTTCTTAATGAAATGTCATCTTTCACCACAGCATACGGGACATGTTTTCAAGCCTCTTGAAGAAGTTTACGAGCAGCATGTGAGCAACATCAAGGAGGAGGTTGGGCAGCTGAGACGACGTCTCATGGAACTGATCAGCTTAGTTCAAGAGGTGGAAAGAAATGTTGAGAGTGTGCGAGCTGCAAAAGATGAAAGAGTGCATGAAATCAGAAATGCTGTTGAGCATATGATATCTCGATTAGATTCTCAACTAAAAAGCAAACTTCTTACACTCATGGGTAAGTGGTTTATGAAACTATCATTTACCTTAATACCAATGAAAGTCATGCAGAATTTAGAAATTTACAGTGTAAAGTTTAACTATCTCAGAAGGAGCCAATGTTCAGTCATTGTTATTGGGTTTTTTTAGGTGCAGTTGGTTTAAAAACATTCACTTGGATATAGGTTTTTCTTAATTCATACTTTTTTAATGATAATCTTAAAATTTTGTACATTATTCTGTGCCACTAGAGCAGTAGCAACCAGTGAAAAATATCTAAATATAAACAGTAGTACTCTTTCTTAAAAACATTTCAAAATAGAAGAGAATGTGAAACGTATAGAAGCATCCCCACATTGGAAACATATTTGCACAAATCCTAAAAAAAGAGATTGAGATAAATAGTTGAAAACACAATTAAACAATACACAGATGGGTTTTTAGCAAGAACAAAAGTTGTGTTGATGCCATGCTGAAAATATGACAGCTGAGTGAAAGGACAGTAGAATGCAATTAACAACTGAACTTAGTTTTTATTGACCAGGTAAAAATACAATAAACATTTGATTAGGTTGACAGAAGTTCGCTATGGACAGTTCTAGAAGATTATGTATAGAGCAACTTACTGGACAACATAAGAGATTTGTATAAGAGTAGCTCATTTGTTGTTAGAACATCAAGTAGACCAACAGATTGGATAGACATAGCATCTGGCATGAATCAAGGATGTGTCCCGTTACTCCTACTCTTCATAATATATATGGACCATATTACAATTGAAGCAAATTTAATGCTCACAAATGATCGGGCCTTGTATGACAAAGATGAAAAGAAACTCCAAGACCATCTTGGGAAGTATAATATGAGAATCAGCAAGGCCAAGACAGAAATATTGAGTGTAGGGAAGACACCAAGAAAACTACAACTAAATATTGAGATCCAACTGACGCAAAGTAACGAGTTCAATTATGTAGGAAGCATCTTCAGTGAAGATGGCAAATTAGATAGAGAGAGATAGAATGTCTAGAATTAGATAGAAACCAAATGCCTATCATTGATGTAACCTATCAATGTCCTCCTTGCTGTCCGTTTAAAAACATCTTTCAGAAACAAAGAGAAAAATTATCAACGTCTTACTTGCACAAAAAGAAACTTTCATACCAATGCTAGGTAAGGACAGTAAGAGATTTGAACAAAGAAATGTGTGAAAGGAGATACTTTTGTAAAGCTGTTAATCCTATCACTATGGATAGGTCAAAGAGCACATGTTTATAGTTACATTCAAAATTTAATTAAACTTCTTTATTATCATTGTACATGAATAAACTTGGTATCAAAACTTAGTGAATAAATCAAATTTTAATCTTGTAAGGAAATATTCTCAATCTCCCCTAGTATGAAAATTGTGACGTTTGATCTCTAGGTCTTTCCTCCTCTTTAATTTACTTACCACCCCCCTGAGAAATGTGGAACTTAGCGTAAATTACCTATTATAATATAGATATTACTTAGGTAAAACATAATTTTTATAGCCTTCAATCTTGTTTGTTTGGGGAGCCATAAACTAGGGAATCAGGCCTACTTGCTATACCCACCAGTCACATCCTCCCTTTTGCAAATTGCCAATAGTTCTTTCTGATGTTTTATACTATATTAGTTATAACCAATTGAAAGCCAAAGTTTTAATGTATCAAATGACGTACTATATTACATTGTTTTCTGTACAGAGAATTTTTTGTTTACTGTTTTAGTTTGAACTTTGTTTTCATGGGAATCACATAGACTGGCTTAGCTGAATTTTTAAAGGCTCTTATCTCATAGTTAGAAAGCCAGAAAAATTATGATAGTTATAGAACATTGTTTTTTGGGTTTTCTATTATTTTTGTGTTTTAAGTGCATTATTTTATTAGATAAGAAATTTAATGTAGTAGTAGTAGTACCATTAGTTTAAAAAAAAGTAGGCCTAAGTCTCATCAACAGTTGACAGCCAAAAAAAAAGACTCGGGTAAGTAGTGTATTTTTTGTTATTTCACGTGTATTCGTTATTTATTATTATAAAAGTAATTAAAATGTAAAAATTACAAACTCATCAGGTTAGATAACATTAAATTAGGTAAAATAAAGAATAATAATGATAAAAATTCTTCATAAAGTTTCTCGTGAATAGCTCGTGTTACATAATTTGATAGGATAATGTGAGCTACATGCTCACTGAATGATTTACAACTTGAAGGATTTTTTGGGAGGGGGTGCAGAACTTGAGATTTTGCTAGAGTGTATTCTGGTCACCAACACAGTAAGGCTACCACTAACCCCTGGAAAATATTTAGTCTAGAGATCAAAACTATGTGAAAAATTGGCCAAAAATGTGAAATCTTATTTTTCTGTGACCTTGACCTCACCTCATATTACATAATTATTAGTATTTCATTAACAATAATATCTATACAAAGTTTCAATGACATCCATGCAAAAATAGTCAAGAAAAGTTCTTAAAATGTGAACTTTCATATATTTTATTTTCTGTGACCTTAACAATCTCATTTCATGAAAGTAGATTGTCCAGCTGAATCGTGTGTGGATGGTCTATTAGGCTAAATCTAGCCAGACTGCCTAGATTAGATTCTAGTAAATATACTCTAGGCCTTCATTTAGATCTAGTAGGTCTAGATCTGGATAATCTAGCCTAGTATTAGAGGTCTAACAACTATATTCTTGGGCTCTAGCCCTGAGGGTTCCTTACTGGAACTGGGCCTAGATCTATAAATCTAGGCCCTAGAGATCTAGTTTACCTGCGACAAAGTTTACTGAAACAATCTTTCCTGGTCTTACACCCAGGAGTCAGCCATTTGTAAGGTGGCTCAGTAGACATATGTTACAATAGACCTATTGATTTTGTCTAGGCCCAGCTACATTTATTATTTAGAATGTCATCCTACACAGCCACGACACTGTCGTGACTGTTTTTTTTTTATCTTGTGGCCATGTATATTAACCTAATGCATCCAGACATAAACCCTACAGCGGAAGATTTTAATAGTTGTATTTTTGCCTTGACATTGCTATCAGTGTGTCAGTCAAGAAATCATGTGTGTCCTTACAAATGAATTTTATAAAGTACAGTAACCTAACTTGTCATATTTATAACGAAAATTTACTTCTTGAGTCAGAGATCGCTGTATTTAACGGGTATTAACAATGCATTTACATGTATTCATTTACAATATTAAGGATGGAGGGTGCAATCCAAGAAAAGGAGGGGGTTCAACCTTGATGGGGGGTCCATTCACACCTGTCACCTCACCCTGCGGACGGTCCTGAGTTGTGTGGCAGGATTATTAGTTATATGGTTCAAAGGGCAATAAAAAAAATAAAATTCAAATAGAAACAGATGTATACTGTCACAAGTTTTAAGCTGTTTAGGATAAACAACTGTAGTTTCCTGTTACAAATTGCAGTTATTCTAGAAAGAAAAAAGGGTAATTTAGATTTATTTCATTTTTTTGTATGGTGGTTACAAGGTTGGTCAAATTGACCATATTTTTATAGTTAGGGTAGAGAAAATAACAGATAAAATATAGTTTTACTTAGAAAAAAGTTTATTTATTTAGGAGGCTTTAGAGATTACGCAAATAAAATATGATTTCTAATCTTAATATGAAAATCTCTGCACTCACAGCAGTCAACATTTCGACTTCACATATTCAGAGAAATTTTTAGTAAAAATCTTTATTAAAAATTGTGATTTTTCTACAAAAAACTTTAGTGTTTATATATTATATGTTTAATATGTTTTATGTATCTTCACAAAATTAAGCAAACTTTTAGTAAACACTACGAGGTCAGTTTGAGGTCACGAACTCAGTCAAATTGACCGACCCCATAGCAAGAGAGTTAACAAGACCAGACTAGATAAAGTAAGAAATTAAACACTTGGAGTGAGACCAGCACTTGGTTCACTCACTTAGTGTAAATGAGTCTGCAGTAGCTGAAACACAAATAAAATGTAATAAAGTGGTAATATATGGTGTGTTTTTTTAACTTTGAACTGATAATTTTATTGATGAAAAATTGATTGAAACTTCCTTATATTGTTAGTGAGAATTACCAAAACAATCAAAAGAATATGCCCCCTGTGGTTCAGTGCTAAGCTCAAGGATTTGTGAGCTAAAAATGGGTTTGGATGCTTCTGGTGGACATAGCACAGATTGCCCATTGTGGAGCTTTGTGCTTAATAACATACAAACAAATAAATCAAAATAATGTAGTTTAAAATTTTTTTTGTCTTTCTTCCTATTCGAGTAAGAACATGTTTCAAACATAGTTTACTTGTCGGTGGGGATAGATGTGTGTACGAAACTTTGAAGGAAAGATTTATTTAATTCAAACTATCTGCTGGAACTAATTTTGTTTACATTATTTTATTCTTACAAGACATGTATATACATGACTACCTTGTTGTAGCTGAGTTTAAAAAAAAAAAAGTGATACAGATACCAGATACATCCAGTAGCTCAAGCAGTTAAACCCAAGGACTAATGGACACAAACAACAACAAAAAGAATAATACAACTTTATGAAATCTGGAAAATAAAATTGGGTAAAACAGAGGAACAATAAGTAGTCAACCATTTATCAAGCAACTTTCATCAAAACTTAAGCACTTGTAATCTTATATAGTCTTGAAGAACTAGTAATAAGGTAGGATGTTAAGAAAGTATGACATGCAGTTCATGTGATTGTAGGGAGAGACATGCGTGTTGGAACTGGACATAGTGCACAGTCAAAAGAAAAGTGCATTGTTTAACAGTGACTTGGCCTGTGATAGTGATATATCAGATAGAGGACATGTAAGAAAACTCTGTTTGGCATCAACCAGACAGATAATGTAAACTATGTAGGTAAAGATCTTCAACATGGAACTTGACATAGTGCACAGTCAAAAGAAAAGTGCATTGTTTAACAGTGACTTGGCCTGTGATAGTGATATATCAGGTAGAGGACATGTAAGAAAACTCTGTTTGGCATCAACCAGACAGATAATGTAAACTATGTAGGTAAAGATCTTCAACAATAGAAAGTGATAGAAAATGTCCACTGGCCATGAACTTGTAAGTGAGGGGTAGTATAGTCCATATAATAACTATTCAAATGGAGAAAAGAAAAGATGTGTTTGCCATATCAAGAAGAAGAAATATACAATAATTCAACCATAATCAGAATGAAACATTTAATTCCGGAATTTGCATTGTTCCGTAAATAGTTCCTCTGGTCCATACAACATGAAAGCCGATGTTTGATAAAGTAAGTAAACCCATATTTTTGGCCTTGTTTAGTGAGTAGAGGTACAGTGAATTTTAGTAATGCACCATTGTTTCTTTTTTCTTACACTTGAGTTAGTTGTCAAAGAAATATTTCAGAATGAGTGAGTCATTATAATGCTGAAAAACCAATTTAATATGTTTATACTAACCCCAACCCACAAAATATTTGTGGTAGTTATCATGGCCTTCACTTGCATTTTCCTTATTCTATCCTTTTCACTCACGACATTTATGCTATGTTTTCTTGCATGTATTGTATTAGATCGATCAGTGCTGGTCTATTTGAAAAAACTTTTATGTGGTCAGACAAACTTGTGTATATGTAACTTTGTTTGATAAAAACTAAATGTACATAACTTTATTTAATAAAACTGGACATAAAGTAATAAAGTATAGTAATGGTATTTATAGTAGTGTACAGAGTATAAAACAGTTAGGAGCATTCAGTATATGACAGTTTTACAAGTTGAAATAAAGAAACTCACAAAAATGAACACAACCCATATTAAAAAGGAATCTAAAAGGTGTTTATAGCAGTCTATGGAATGAGCCGAAGCTACTTTATTTAAAAGTAAAGTAAATGTAAAGTTATATTGGAGTCAGACTTACCTGAATATGCATAAATGTCTGACTGTGTGTTCACAAAGTGATAAACATATTTTAGACCAAAAGAAGTCGAAAAAGCCAATAGCAAATGGATTAAGTGTTATTTGTGTTAAATACTTTGCAAATAAAAAACTAAAGTTGAAATCCAAGCCAGTTGGCATGTCATTAAAACAACATTGTGCCATTGAGTAGCATGGCTTTTACATTAAAAAGTTTGACTAAGCAAAAAACCGGTAAGATGATTCTGAACGGTAAAGGAAATATGCAATCTGGACTCTTTGGACAGAGGCCTTTCTAATGATACGAGATTTGTAGTGTTTGATCGAGAAATTTGCAAGAAAAGTTCTGGACAGACAAACTGATAAATGCAAATGTATTATTTATCTAGATACATAATCATAGGTGTATTTTGTATATTGGAAGATTATCAGACAAAAGTACAGTAAGATGTAAAGTTATTGTATGCATTCAAGAATTTCTGTGTTTTAATCAGGTCAGAAGAATTCCTTAACTCAGGAAACAGAACAACTGGAGTCAGTTCTCCAATCTGTGGAACAGCAGTTGCACTCTTCAACCAAGAGTGACTTAATTACCAAAAGCACAGAACTGTTAGAAACAATTTCAGAGATCCAGAGGAAACCCATGGCTAGTTTTGTAACAGCTCCAGTCCCAGCTGATTTTCAGAGGTAAATTATTGTCTGTTAAGTATCATAAGAGTATTTAATGAAGGAATTGGGTAATCCAGTTGTTGTCAGTCCATACTGTCTTTTTTTTAAGTGTTGTTTATGTATTCAGAAAATATACTTATTAAGATTTTAAAATGATTGGAAATGGGTAATAGTGTTTTGTAGGGAATGCAAGTGTTTAGTAAAGAAATTTTAAAAGAATAATACTCTAATCTGTATTGACTTTTAATGATTGCCTTATACATGAAGTGTTAGTTTTTGAAAAATAGTTTATGGTATAGTAATTTTTATCTTTAGCTAACTTTCTGTTCAACAAATGCACTATTCTATCTTACAGATGAACATTTAATATATTTTATCAAATTTTGAAACATAGAGATTCATTCTGTTTGTTTTGTGGATTCTGATGACATATTTGCATTGTAAAAGGTTCCCAACTTTTATTATAGGTGCTTTTGTTTTATTATTCATTAACTATAAGACCTTACCTGTAAATAAATGAAGTACAAATTTCTTTTAAAAATCAATAACCAATCTTAATTCAGCAAATTTAAATCATAATTACAAAGGCTGTATGAAATCTTGGAAACATATTAATTATAATTAACATAAGTGATGCTTCATTATTAATGCAAGGTTGTAATAACACAAAATTACTAAACCTTGTAGTTAACAGATGGCCTCAGAAACATGCATTGATTTTGTTTATGGACTAATGCTTATGTCAGAAATATTACACAATATGTATAAAACAACAACAACAAAAAAGTCATTAAGAAAGTATTATTTATAACTTTAGATTCTTTCTGGTCTTTTGTAAATTGAAGCTGAATTGAAACTAATCTAAATTAGTTCATACAGAAATTTTAAAACATGTCCCTTAAAACAGAATTTTATCTGTCTATATAACTATAATATATGTGTGTATGTGTTGAGTGTATATATTTGCATCTCTATACAGGAAAAACTATTTTTGTGTGTGTGTATATATGGTTTAGATGGTGTTGGTGTTGTAATATTGTAAGTGGGTATAAAGTGAAAAGAAAAAGTAATTTTTTCAGTGTATTTTTCATCTGCATAAAAAGTTATCATTGAGATCTTTAGAAATTAAGATTGAGTTGTATTTCACTTCAAGTTTGCTATTGTAGTTTACATTTTAAGGAAGTATTTCCAATACGGTACATACCTCCTCTCACAAGATTAGCTATTGTCATTCAGTTCTACCCTCTGTAGGTGAACTTTTTTTTTATGCATGCCACAAGCCTTCCGCTCCCCTCCCTATTGGAATTGTTATATTCCAACATGTCTCTCATGAAAATCATGCATCACCTCCTAACCAATAGAAGCATGATATGCTCACGTGATGCATGTGACTCCCTCGACACTCCTCTACTGAAATATCATTTCTCGTTTGACAGTGTTTGAGTTTGGACATGTGTTTTTGTGTGCTTAATGCTTCATCTTTTCATCACAAAGTGGTTATTTTTCAACTTAATTTTCTTTCATTCAACCCAATTCCTATATTAGCATTTATCAGTTAATTCTAGTTACTTTTTCAGCACTTGAATTTGAGGGAACCTTTTCTGTGCGAGGAATTCTGAAGTTAGTGTTACCATTTCGGGGGTTACACTAGTGACAAACATTTTTTTTCTCAGGCCTCAGGTGTGGGCAACCGACGGTGGATTTATCTGCTTTTATGTGTTGAGAGATTGAACATTACATGGACCAACCTTTGTCTACAGACATAGCCCAGGCTTTGATAATCTTTTTCCACCTCCAGAGTTTGACGTATGTAACACCAGAGCCAAAGACGATATGTGGACTAAAGTTCAGGAAAAAAAGGGCAAGGGTATCTGCAGAAAAACCCCTCAGGATTTCTGTGGAGAGCCTCAGATAGAAGGTGTATGGAAGAAAGATACCATAAGAGGTTGGTAAGGGTAAGATGCAGGTGAAAATATTGGGCATGGGTAAGACTGATATTTGATTCGGGAGCTTCCCCCAAATAGGTAACAAGGAACCTAACAACTGGTGATCTAAAAAATGGACAGTCCACCCGATGGTAAGAATGGGCTAACTGATCAGAAGTTTTTGGGGTGTGTGTGTGGCATATTACTCCCCACACTCAATTGCGAGGCAAATTGATAAGCTTGAACCCAAATATCAAGGGAGGGAGGAAAAACCAAAAAGGGTTGGAAAGATTCTTCATGCAACAAGGAAGTACGAGGTGAATAAGAAATAGTTGAAAGGGTTAAAACACCAAACCTGAGACACAAAATCCAGAAAGATCGAATTAGGCCTAGGAGAATCCTCAGGTTGGGAATGGGAAGGAATATGGCTTCTTTGTAGTTGTGACCTTGTAGGTCATGATACCATATTGACTCGGGTTCGTTTGCCCTCGACATATCTCGGGGGGTTTATGCGGCCACATTTCTGAGATGTTACATTTTTTATATAGTCCCGGAAACTATCGAGCCTTGTGTGGCATCGGTCCATCAACAATCCACCCTTAAGAATATTGTAGCCTGTTTGTCTCAGACCTTCATATACCTGCAATTCTCGTTTCTAGCCCTTACCCGTTTCTTCTACTCAGGGTACTTCTTATCACCTTCCTAGACATTACACCCCGCCCATCACCAACAGTACTGGTGACTTCCCAGTGGTTTGGGTCTGGTGGGGGCTCAGCTGTTTGAGTTTCTTCATTGCTAACATCCCTTCATCAATGATTAATGGGTGCTTCAGGTTCTGTTAGATGGATTCGTTGTCCAGTTTCTTTCCCTACCTCTGGTTTCTCCTTTTCCCATCTTCTTCCCTCCTCCTCGAGATCCCTTGACCACCCAGCATCTGTCAGAAGCAATTCAGGAATTGCTCTTGCAGCAGGCATTCAAACCTATTTCCCATCCTTCCAGGGGTTTTTAATCCCGCCTTTTTTGATGTCCCTGAGAAAACTGAGGATTTGTGGCCAGTAATCAATTTATCTCACCTCAACTGCTTCATATCACCACGAAGTCTTTTCTCACCCTGAGATGGGTGTTTTCTCCAGGGTTGTGGAAGACAAAAATTGATGTCTCCAATGCTTACCTACATATACTAATGTTAGCTCAGTCTCGTCCTTATCTTTGTTTAGTCCATCTTGGGGTGGTTTACCAATTTTGGGCCCTCCCCTTTGGATGTGCCTTAGCACCTTACATGTTTTGTTGAATAGACCGAGCTCATGCATGTCATCTCCATGCTCTGGCACTGCAATTTCATTATTACACAGATAACTGGCTTCTTCTGGCTCATTCCGAACAGGAATTGGCCAATCATACTTGGTAACTACTTTCTGTGGCATCTTGGGGGCTGTTTGATCAAATTGGAGAATTCCTTCCTCAGACCCACTCAATATCTTGACCATTTGGGGGTCTTCCTTGACACAAATTTCAGTCAAGCACTGCCTTCTTTACAACTTCGTTCATTGGAACTTTTGGTTCACCACACCCTCTCGGCTCAGTCACTTACTGCTTTCAAAGTTCTATTACTTTTGGGGTGTGGTCTTCCATGACAGCACTGGTTCCTCTGTTATGCCCATATGAAGTCCCTTCAGTGGATGCTACCTGAACAATGGAATCTAGCTTGGGATCCTCTTTCCACCCTCATTTCCATTCCTCCTTCCTGCAAGATGATCTGCATTGGTGGCTGAACAAAGCCCATACATCATATGGCATGCCGCTCCTCCCTTGTGTCCAGATCTACATCTTTTCATGGATGCATCCCCAAGAAGTTTCCAGATGTTGGTCTGCATGTGCATTGCATATCAATATTATCAAACTTCTGGCTGTATGTTGCATCACTTCTTTCTTTTTGCCTGAAATTGTCTGGTGATGGTTCATTCGGACAGTTCTATGGTGGTGGCACATATCAACCACCAGTGGGGCACCTGGTCCAGAGATCTATGTTTTTGGACATTGGATCTATTATACTGAGCCCACACACATCACATTTGCCTTATTGCATGTCATATGCCAGGTGCTTTCAATCTGGTCACAGATAATCTTTCAGCCCCCAAAAAGATATATCCCATGGAGTGGGCATTAGATCCCTTCGTTTTCAGGGATTTTTGCTATCTGTAAGGTTTTCCCCATGTGGATGCCTTTGCTACAGGCCTCAACACTAAGTTACCTCTCTTTTGGTCACATGTACCTCATCCACAGGCTCTGGCAATTGATGCCTTCAGCCAGGATTGGTCACACAAATATCCTTATGTGCACCCATCCATCCAATTATTTCATTGGGTGATTTCTCTTGTCCACTCCACTCCTTGTCAAGTCCTATTGGTTTCTAAGGTTACAATAACTGCTCCTCTTCCCCCTTCCCTCTTCTACTTTCTCCCTCCCTCCTTCATCAACCTCAATCACATGTCCTGCATCTTCATGCCTGGCTTTTGTCTGGCCCTTAGTGAGATGCTTCGGTTTCACACATCGAGTCGCTTCCTTGTTAACTAGTTCTATCCATCTATCTTCCATAAAGGTGTACTAACACAAGTGGAAGGTATTCTGCATTTGGTCTACTACCAGCTGACAAGCCTACTATGGCTCGTGTAGCAGAATTTCTCACCTGGCTCTTTGACTGTGGGTCTGTGGTCTCCTTGCTTTCCGGATATCGGTCAGCCTTATCCCATATCTTTCATTCTTCCCGATACCTTTGGGTTTTTACTTCCACTGTTCTTACCATACTCGTGCATTCCTTCTGAATATGTTGCCCTCCCAGGCATCCTGTCTTCCGGATTGGGACATTAACCCTTTCGAGACGGGTCACGGGTGAAAGGCCATGTCATCTCGTTTGTTGACTCTCATTCAGGATTTTATTTAACTATTTCATGAACTTATGTTGATAACTTTTGTATCAGAGTGTAGATTGTAATTCTAATTTGAGTACTATATATTTCTCAATTTCTTAATTTAAAAGCAAATATATAAAAAAAACACAAATATCGATTTTTGTATGTCACATGGTATGTTGAATGCAGCACTGGTTCAAATTAGATGTTTGTGAAGTCAAAATACTAAGTCTGTAGTTTTGTACGAATTATAAACTCAAATTACCAATATTGACAAGCTAGAATATAAAATAACTGCCCCTTATGATATTGCTGATGTAATAAATCAAACACAGTGACACCCCACCCACCTCTTTCCATTTTTGGAAATGCTCCCTTATGTACACTTACTTCTATATATGACATGAATAGCTAATTGGAAGCTCAGAATGTCACCCTAGTGGCTTTCTCAGACATTTTAACGGGCTTGGAACCATTTCTTTCTTTTGATCCAATATTTCAACGAGGTAGGGTGTGTCTTTAGTCTGCTTGAAATTTCATATTTTTTTAATACTAAAATACATCTTGGTTACTAAGCTTGATAAATTATAGTGGAATTCTATAGTATTAATTTAGTAATTTAATAATAATAATAATATTTTGTTTCATATCCTCCACTTGCAAATTTGTTAAGGGCTTAGCAACAGCAACAGACGTGAAGCAGCAACCGAGTACAAAGGTCATAACTAGAAGAAAAAATTATTTGCCTCACTTTTTTAATTACTCTTCTATGCTTTAAGAAAAATAAGTATAAGAACTTATTTCAAAAATAGCAATAATCTATATACATATATAATGTATAATAATTGAAATGTGACTGTATTTTACAAAATACCAGTCTACTGAAACAAAGCCAAGACAAGTTACTTTGTTCAGACCAAAGGTCAGTTTTATGTTATTTGATACGGTAACATGAGTGCACGTGAGCTGTGTCAATCTAACTTCTGTATTGTTAGCCAGGCACAGCTG
>NW_013667937.1:142369-160370 GCF_000517525.1 Limulus polyphemus
TAATAGTCTACCAAAACAAAGCCAAGACAAGTTACTTTGTTCAGACCAAAGGTCAGTTTTATGTTATTTGATACGGTAACATGAGTGCACGTGAGCCGTATCACTTTAACTTCTGTAATGTTAGTCAGTCACATCAATATAATAAAAATAATAAATATATATATAAATGTATAATGTTATGAGATTTAAGCTATTTATTTTAAACATTTTTGTTTTGGTGTTAAAATTTGTGTTCATTCCAGAATGAAAGAGGCATAACTTATATTTATTTATTTAATTTTTATTGTGATTGCAAGATCGGTCAAATCTACCGAACCCATACAGAGATTAATTACTGAAAATAAAATATAAAGTTTTTTTATTAACATTTGATAACTATCTGGACATTACAAAGATTTCGCCTGTGAAATTTCAAAATTTTCTGATGCATAAAAGTATTTTTAATTTTAAAATGAATATTACTGTGCATGATAGATAGGCAACATGCAAAAAAGAAAAAAAACACATGAGAAAAACATTTCTTTAAAAACCATCAGACTTAATAAAAAAAATTGATATTTTGCATATGAAAGCATTGTAATGGTTTACTGATAATCTGCCAAATTTTGTTAACATTCAATTACTAATTTAAACTTTATATTATAAAAACTATAACAAGCACAAAATGGCTACGATGTTGGTCCCAGAGACCGAGCTCATGCTGAAAGTTTTAATGTGATCCTATATTCCATTACTTTACCTCAGTTTGAACCACTTTCCTCATGTTCCATGTTTCATATTTCTTTCTTTTCTTAGCCTATGGATGTTGGAGGTTGGATTTGTTTGCTATTGACATTTCATATACTCTTTATTACCCTACCTATCTTCTACTTTATCCAGATCATTCCTTTTTCCCGAACACCTTGGCAGTTTGGAGGGTGGTTCCTCATTTTCTCCATTTCCCATCTTTACTCTCGACCGGATCCGGATAGGCTTCTGTATCTGGTCAGGTCTCTTTGTACTGCTACCTTCCATGATACATGTTCCTGACTCTTTATCCCCTGGCAATCCTCCCCCCCCCTTGTGATCTTTCACTTCTGCCCTTACCAATTGGGTCTGCTCTTTTTGGTTGATTGGCTTAATTTTCCCTACCTTCTTCCTCTTGGACTTTGTTCTAAGTGTCCTCACATCAGATCCAACACCTCACTTTTTCCCTTGCTTCTCGTTTCATCGTCCAATGGAGGAGATTCTGCAATTTATCATGTGGACCACTCCCAGTACTTTCATCCCCCACTATCTCCATCATATCGATGTTTCCTCTTCATTGGGATTCCATTACCACCTGTGGCTGCTTTTAAGTCTTTGGTGCAATTCTAACAAAAAACTGTTTCTTCATACTTTCTTTCAGAGGCCTTTATCCACTTTTTATCACATGGATTCTGCTCAGTGGCAAGGGTTGCCTGACCAGGTATTCTTTAACTCTAAACTTGCACTGTACAGCCATGTTGACTCATGCTTTAACTTCCGTGGCTTCACACGCTCGCCGTGGAGATGGGATGATCCACAAGATCTCTTGACAGTGAATAACCTTTCAATATTTTACTTCGTGAACATGATTGTCCCAGACTGTACCACCCATGGATGCATGGATAAAGCAGAAAGGGATTGCTGCCCATCCCTGCCATGCTCAGAGTGAATAACTTGGTATGACCTGCTTTTCAAAATAAGGTTTAGTGGTCACCCATTGCACTGTCTCTAGTGATGACATTCCTCCATACTTTCCATTCCATTGTCACTCTCTTTCTTCAAGTGGAGTATGAGAGATCTTGCCTCTGTTCAGTTCCAAGCCACTGGGGTGGTTGACCATGGAGGCATCCTGCTGAATGAGTTCCACACAATTTCCATTCAGTTACAGAGTAGGGCAGTGGTATTCTGTAGGTATTGATGATGTAATATCCTCCTATTTGCAATAACCAGTACAACCGAGAGAGATGTCAGAATGCAGTTCACCCCTTTGATTGGGAGCCCTCATCCTACCCTCACATGGATGTCAGTACCCCGTGAGGAGGTTTTTGATTAGAGTGAACCAATCACCATAATTCTGCACAGATTTGGGTTGTCTATCTTCTTCCCTGAATTTCCTCCATCTGTATTGTGGGTCTCAGCGGTAGTATTTGGGATTGCTACAGTTCTGTTCTTGACTATCCCTCTTCTTACAGGGATGTTATTGACATTGGATGGTCCCTGCCAGTACTGTGGTTGGGGGAGTTGATTCCACCCAGTAGACATCCTTTTGATACTGGATGTCAATTTCCCAGATCAATTGCTTAGAGGTAATCCTTGTGTAATACCCAAGAATCTCTGTGGATCTTAATCCCCAGTTCTTGGGTTTGAGGTGAAGGTGGTATGATCTTCATCCTATCCTCGTGCAGATGTCAGTACCCTGCAAGGAGATTTTGTATGCAATTGACTTACCGAGTAAGGTCTGCCATGTCCTAGCCACTGGGCGCATACTCGTTTACCCACTTTTATCTCGTGGGATTGAGTTACAATATGTTTCTCGGGTTAGGAACACTTTTACCACATTCTCTCGGACTTGGATGTGCTCCTCTCATTTTCCATCCTAATATCTTACACATTCTACACATGGTGAAGGGTATACCTGGCTCAGAAGTGGTGCAGTTCCCCTCTTCTGATTTTTGTATCTGTATTTCTCATTTTCAGGGATATCCTTTGGATGCTTTTGGGGATTTCTGTCTTTCTCTCGCACCGATCCCTCCTCCTCATTCTCAATGTGGGATTCTAGCTAATCCTGTGAGAAGTGGTAATGACCATATTGGAAATTATAATTTTCCTATACTGAAAAATGTATTTCCAATAGGTACTTCTCTTCTCACACTTCCCATCCTTCCTCCCCATTTTTCTCCAGTGCTGACATCTTCTGCCAAACTTCGAAGTGATAGTTCAGTAGAGGAGGGTAGAGGGAGTTACATATGTCATGTGAGCATATCATGCTTGCATTGGTTAGGAGGTGACACATGTTGATTTGCATGAGAGACATGTTGGAATATAGCAATTCCAATAGGGGGAAGCAGAAGGCATGTGGCATGTGTAAAGAAGAGTTCACATATAGAGGGCAGCACTGAATGAGAATAGCTAATCTTGTGAGAGGGGGGTAAGTACCTATCGGAAATACATTTTCAGTGTAGGAAAATTATAACTATTTTATGATGTAGACTATGAAATTTTGAAATGGTTCTCAAGTTTTTTCTTTTTATATATAATGATATTAGATTAAAAAAAATTATATATGAAAATTTGAAATACTTGTCTTGTTAATTCAAATATTTGGTTTTGTAAAACTCAAATATATTGCTACAATTTTGTTGATTTATGCAAATTCAAACTTTAGGAATGTGATGAAAAAAAAAGACTAATTAGGAAGATTTTTCTAATTGTCTCTTTCTTCTATCATAGTGAAATAGTTCCTTGCTATGAAAGCAACACCTTTGTGATGCACAATTTTAGCATTCTTCAGCAGAGGGCAGACCCTGTGTATAGCCCAGCATTGAACATTTGTGGCTTAACCTGGAGATTAAAAGTTTACCCTGTAAGTTGTTCAGAACTTTCCTTTTATTTTGTGTAAATACTATCAAGCAAATCTGGTTCAGTTACATGGGTCTCATTATTAGTAAGAAATTAAGAATATTGTTCTTAGTATAAGGAATTTTAACAATTTTAAACAGTTTATTTGATTATTAAACTTAATATTTAATTTCTTATAATAAGGTTCACGTACTAATCTTATAATACGAGTTGACATTATAATATTAAGTTTAGTTTTATGTTATTATATCAATTTATGTAACTATATTTTTTCACTCTGATATTTCCTTTGAAGATATGTCTTAGAATCAAAATTTTCTTGTCTAGTAAAACCTATTAGTTTTTAACACATTCAGTTGGGAACATCTTTGTGAAATATACCATTTTATTTTCAGGATGGTAATGGAGTAGTACGGGGACATTACTTGTCAGTGTTTTTGGAATTGTCAGCTGGACTTCCTGAAACATCAAAGTAAGAAAACTTCAGTAGAACTATTGTATAACCCAGAAAGTAGATAGAATAATCTTTCTGACATAATGAAATAAAGTAGTTGGTTCAGGTTAGTGTGATCATCCACTTCTGACATAAGGACTTAATTAATAAAGTAGTTGTTCAGGGTTAGTGTGATCATCCACTTCTGACATAAGGACTTAATTAATAAAGTAATTGTTCAGTGTTAGTGTGATCATCCACTTCTGACATATGGACATAGTGATACCACTTCTGACATAAAGACTTAAGTGGTTATTCAGGGTTATTGAGATCATCCACTTCTGACATATGGACATAGTGATACCACTTCTGACATAAAGACTTAAGTGGTTATTCAGGGTTATTGAGATCATCCACTTTTGACATAAGGACTTAATACTTTAGAATACCAGCCATTGTGAGATAGTATTATTTAACAAGTTGGTCTATTTCTTATTATAAATTTAACATACCTTTCTAATGCACTAGCATTCTGACATATATATGTAATTTCTTAATAACTTTTTTTTTAGCATATTTCAAACTACCAAAATCTGGTTTAATGTAAGGCCAATGTCAGGAAGGTAGTAGAGATGTTTATCAGTATCTGTGTTACTCATTAGACATTGAATACAGTTATTAGTCATAATTTGTTATTATAGTGTTTTACTGAGACTACTTTAATAGGTATGAATACCGAGTGGAGATGATTCATCTAGCTTCTCGAGATGCAACCAAAAACATTGTTCGAGAATTTGCTTCTGATTTTGAAGTTGGAGAATGCTGGGGTTATAACCGGTTCTTTCGACTAGACCTCTTGGCCACTGAAGGTTATTTAAACACACAGACAGATTCTTTGGTTCTAAGATTTCGAGTTCGACCACCAACATTTTATCAGAAGTGTAGAGACCAACAGTGGTTTATCAACCAGCTACAAGCTACACAGACTCACTTTGCAACCCAGATTAATGACCTGAAAGAAGTGAGTTACTGCATTAATTAATTTCCAATATTATATTTGTATTTTTAGTTTCTTTTCTTAATAAATGTACAGTTTATAAAGATAATAAATTAACATAGTTAACTAATGTGTTTTGTAGAACTAAGTAGTTAAGTAAGATCTTAGTCTGTATTTATGGTTTGCTCCAAAGATTTGATTTTTCATTTGAAATGTAATACTTGTATAAATTTCAATTTTTGAAATTAGTTTTTTAGTAGACTTGATGTATCACAAATGACTAAGTAGTATTTGATGTTTGAAGTGCCTATAACTGGATTTTAAAATTGTGATGAAATTTGTTCAATGCAAATGTTATGACATTTTGCAGAGCTACATTCAAAATTTAAACAACTTTATTCACCAATTAATCCAAATTTTGAAAGAAGTTTAGTTTATTAATTGAAAAGGAAATGTATAAATAAATTCTAAATCCCCACTTCTTTGAGTCACGTGGTGCCTCTCTGCTCTGAATTCTCCTTTTTATATTTTATTTTTTCCCTTAGACTGATTTCAGAATGTCCACCAATTTAAAATACCAACTATAGATATTGACAGGCAAGAAGTTACAATATGAATTTTCAACCTTTAGTTTCCAATATATCAATAATTTGTTACATCCATCCCTCTCAAATTACTCATTTCAAATTACTCATTTACTCCCACTTACTTCTCTATGATACATATTGTGAACTATGTGATTATAACGTTGGTGCCATTTCCTAAAGAGATGTTATTGAGTGTAGACTGAAGTTGGTGCTTTGTTAAGTAATGAAGTTTTTTAACCTGTTTGTAAGTTAAGATATTAAGCTTGATAAATGATAGTAGTTCTGAAACATTGTTCTACTGCTTGAATTATTGTTTGTGTTTTAAATAGCATACTTGAAAGCTATACCAGTTATTATTTGAATAACCAACATAATGTTAGTCTTAGTAAAGCATGCTATGTTCTTGAGTCCAAGTAAGGCTAAAAGTAACATGAATTGATACATTTCTTGTTTTTATTTATATCTTTTACTTAGTGATATATGTTTTTTAATAAAGAGTACCAAAATGTAAAAAAAATTAAGAACTTGTTATTTTATACAAGAAAACTTAAGTGGAAAAAACAGTCATTTTTCTGTGATAATCCTTGAGGAGTCCATGAGGTCATAGTTAGATGTCGATGCTTAAAGAAATACTATCAAAGTGTGAAAAATGACATACTTGTTAGCACAAGTGAACAATAATGGTACTACGAGGCAACAAATCTCTTGTCAAAATGTTCAAATATGAAGATATTGTTAAGTGTATATTAAAGATACAGTTAATTATAAAATTCAATTTTTGTCCGTCTTATATTACATAATCCTTATGTGAAACAGTGTTAATATACAATTAATGTACTTTATAAGAAAGTAATAAATACTTGTCTACATTAGAACTTTATTAATAATAGCTATACAATTAAACGATAATTTTCCATTGAGCAAAGTATAAATATTTCTTTATACTGTGCTTTAAGTGTCTTTAATATCCTTAAGAAAGTCACTTGTTACAGTAACCAAATGACAAATCTGAAATGTTTATTTCCTCACAAAAAACATTTTGATTAAAATTATTTCAGCATATTCATGACGTATGTTCATCACTAAATTTTAAAGTGTTTTAAATGAATTCAGTTATTGTGAAAGAATTCTGTTACACAACACTGATTGTAGATGCTCATCAATGCACAGGTAACCTTACAAACGGACGAACATTAATAAATTTAACGAAGTTACATAAACATTCAATGTAACCAGTTAACCACAAATCTAAAGTAAAACTTCATATCTGGAAAACATTAACATCACTTAATAGTCTGTGAGAAATACATACTTGCTTTAATGATAAAATATAAGCTAACTAGATCTAAACAAAGTGATTTTACATTAATGAAACCAGCCTTGTATATAATTAATCTAATTAAGTACAACTATTTACTATCATTAATTGATTCACAAGAAAATTAAATGTATAATGATTAAAGTGGATTGAATCGTCAGTTGGTAACCTCATTGTTAAATGTATTCTGGCCTTAACCCTAATATCTCACAAGGCTCAGCCAGTTTAGGAGACTTATTTTAGTTCCAAGTTTATATTCTTAGCCAACAATGCAAAACAATTTTCAAATACATAAAAATTAAAATATTCAGTATTGTTGTAAACATTATAACCAGTAATATCAATGTAACTTACTTCAGAGAAGTCCTATTTTTTAAAACTCCTAATGTAGGTACATTAATAAAAAAAAAACATTCACACACTGTTTTCTGTATAAAATTTTTTTCCTATAACTAAAAGCTTTTGGCCCTCTTACCAAAGTTTTCATCGGGTAACAGTGTATTGAATAATACAAATTCATATCTCTGTGGAACACTTTTTTTAAAGATGGGTGTTCTGATTATTGTTTAGACATCTGTTTTTAAAGTGTTTCGCAAGTAATGAATCTGCATTACTTAGTATATTGTTGATTAGTGAAATCTCTGGAAAGTTGGCCAAAAGCTTTCAATTAAAGGAAAAGAGAAATTTTCACAATTTAGAAAATATTCAAATATTGTTGTACATGTTACAACTAAGAACATTAATGTAACTTACTAAAGAGAAATGTTTATTAGTGTTAAAATAAAAAAAAATTAATATTGTTGTGAACATTATAATCTGTAATATTAAGACTCTGTGCTGCAAATAACTCAGCCCTGATATGGCCGTGCCTTTTTTATTATTTTTGATTTGACAACTGACTACTTGTATGCTTTATATTGTAGTTAATATGTATCGTAGGTGCAGTGCATGAGGGTAACGGATCACAAAGACGACAAACATGGCAAATAAAGCATGTTCTTTTTTTCGTATTTTGTGTTGATCACATACTCTGCCAGTTACTACTGTTTCCATGCTTCCTGGTATCCGATTGAAAATCTGAAAGTTGTGTTGAAATCAGCTAAACTGTTTACTAATAATTACTATTGCACTTTTTTATTATATGTGTCATAATTATTTTTCGACCAAATTTTTAGTAAAATACCCTACTTTTTCGTGGCTGCGAGTCTTAATATAATTTAAATATAAATCTTCCATAGTATTAGAGTTAGTTTAAAACGTTCATAACTATCATAAAAATTATAATTATTATTACCAAAGAAACTAACCATAAATAGATGAATATGTCGGTGCTTACAAATACTTGAAAAATAAGTCATTTGTTAGTGTAATACACTCAGTTAAAAATGTATTGAATCCATGTAAGTGTCCATGTATTTGTATATTTAGTTGTAGATATATATATGTAGCCACCACTGAATTGTTATTTATTTGTGCTGTGTTCTCTGATAGTGTTTTATAAAAATGGTTGTTCAAACAGAACCATTATCATGAGTTAAACTATTTCAGAGACTTGCTATAGAATTATCCCGAAACCAATCAGCTGTAGGAAAAGAAGTGAATGCAACGACAAATGGTAGGTTCCTAATGTGCAAATGTCTGTATATTTTTGACTAATTTTTAGTTTTAATAAAAATGTTAATTTTATTTTTATTTTTTTTATACAAGTGTGAAAGTACTGAAACTGATATTAATAGAATTTGTTGTTTAAGTTATGCAAAAATAAAATTAAGAAATCATTGAATACAATTGGTATTTTTGTACCTTAAAGTTCTAGAAAGTTTTAAGATTATACAATTATTTATCTTGTTTTGACTGGTTTTTTTTGTATAAGATAGACACTAGTAAGAAGATTTTAAGAAGCTTTATATATTTCAGGCACATCTCAGCCAGTACCTGATCAGCCCAGGCCGTGTACTTCATCGTTAATTTCTAATGTTCTTAACAGTCCTTGTATTTACTCATCAGCATCAAGCCTGGTTTCTTCAGTGGCATTTACACTAACCCCTAATTATTCTGTGGCAGGAAGCGAGTTATCTCTCTCTCCAGGCACAAGAGCTTCTATTGGAAGTGGCAAATACACACCCAATGACAGAGCTGCAAAACTATCTCTAGGAGGAAAATCTAGTGGGAAAAAAACAGTAACTGGAACATTGAAACAGCAGAGAAAAGGTTAAATGATTATATCACCTTCTTGTTTAAAATAAATAGTAACTAACCTACTTTATAAAAAAAATAATAATAATAAATCTGAAGCATCTTAAGATATCTCTAAAATGCTTGTCCTGTAAAAATGTTTTCTTCATGGCCATAAAAACTGGTAATTCATCATGATTGAAAAATACATATTTTAGAGGGAAAAAGCAGTAACATTAAGAATATTAAAGTGCTGTGATTAGTTTTGAGCACTTCATGGAAAATGGGTTATGATGATCTAACTGTTGCTACTGGGACATACTTGTAGAACATTAGAAAGATGTCTTAGTTATACATCATAGGCTCAGATAATTTTCACAACTGAAAGCAGTATGATGATCTAACTGTTGCTACTGGGACATACTTGTAGAACATTAGAAAGATGTTTTAGTTATACATCGTAGGCTCAGATAATTTTCACAACTGAAAGCAGTAGAATAGTTTAATTGCTACTGAAACATACTTTTAGAAAGATATGTTTGTTATTTTTAGCTTTATTGTTACCATCATTGGAATAGTCTGACAATGCTTCTTGATTATATATTAGAGAATTAACACACTAGATGTGAGATTTTGAGCTGGCGACTGGTCTCAGGATCATCCTGGATCAGAGCAGTGATCATTTTAAATGTTACTCTATCTTGTCCTATCTGAAGATCTTGTCTGATAAGCTTTATTTGAATATTTGATGTTTATCCTTTACTTTTAGAAAATCTGGTTTTAAAGATTAAATGCTTAGTTTGTATTTTTAGGATTAAGTGAGCAATCTAGCCCACAAGCTCCAGAAAAACAACAGATATCATGCTTTAGCGAACAAATCACTTCTCAACAACAGAATACTGATTGTCCTGATGATGCTAGACCTTGTGTACCAGAGAGAGTAGCCAGTCCATCCTTCAAGGATCTTGTGGATTCCTCTGTAGCTTCATACAATTTTGATTCCACAAGTTCTGATGATAGTGAGGTACAATCTCTTGTGAAATATGTGTAACTTATAATTAAGTTTTATACACTTTTTCTTTGTTTGTATAAAATAATGATATTTACCATCAGGCTAAAAACAGTGCCACCTTCTGGGGTCAACATGTACTTTCAATGAACATTACATTTCAGTACTTTAATATGATGACAGGGCTAGATTCAAGTTAACAGATGGTCAAATTGCTGAATAGTGTTAGAATTTTGCCAATAAATCATAGAAAGTCCTAGAAGAAAGTTATTAGTACGTAATTCAGATGGAAGATTCAAAATTTCTTACTCTTGTGTATAAATACACCCATGATATATGCATTTCAGTCATTTATATTGGAAGATTCCAAGTACATAAAGGTCACTATAATTGTGATTAGAAATATTGTTTTGCTTGCTGATGTCGTTATGGTACTGCAGTCTCATTTGTGTTGCATTGCATACCCAGACTAAATATCGGGAAATGGGGATAACAGGACTGCCACTTCAATTTGTTTGATTGGTTGCCAAGAGAAATAGCTTGTGGGCCAACCAGCTAGACTTACACCATATGGCTTCTTCATTGGCTAGCAGCATGGTGAGAAATACTGTAACTAAGTGGTTGCTCATTGGGTGTGATAATAAAATAGAAATCTCAAACTGCAATGTTTTTCCCCACCTTCCTACTAATTTGTCCAAGATTAACACAAATGTTAGGCCTATTGACTTCTAATTATTCACTAGCTTTCAGCATTCCAACCTAAACATTTAATATTAAAATACTTTTTTTTAATATGGGGTGGATGTGAGAAATGGGATACCGTAGACTTCGTCAATCCAAGTTTTCTAGAATAGATAACCAAATTCCATCCACTTTGAGCATCTTTTAATTTTTATGAGACAATTAAAATATAAACTTAATCACAATTAAACTTAGTGTTGGTATTTGAATAGAAAACATGACAAGAAGATTTATATATCTAAATAGGATATGTGTGTACTTGTTAACATTATGACGAAGTTACATTCAATTTTACATGGATAAATATTATTGTTGCTGGTAGCATTCCCGAATTTGCTAATGTGAAAAAAATAAGAATTAGCAATCATTTGTCAGTGCCTTCAAAGATTAAGCTTAAAGCTTGGATGATAAATCCAGACTTGCACGTTTATCTCATAAAAGTAGGACTAGAAGCAGTGTACATATCATCTATGAACAGGACTAATTTTAGAAATCATACTGATATGAAAAAGCAATAATCAGATTTTAATTCCTGTATGTAAATTCCTTTCTGTAAAAGTTCTGTAATGGTAATAGTTTGTTCCCTGTAACATTTCGCATTTGCATGCTACAGCACAGTAATACCACATGAAAACACACAAGTTTAAGTGGGAGCCTCAAAGCTAGTGATGAATGAAAAATTGCACATATATAAGGCAGCACAAAATTGTGGAAAGCTTATATGTGAGAAGTGATAAGGTATCATATTGGAATTTCAAGTCATTAAAGGACTATGCTGTTCTAGCATGCAACAACCCACCACAAAAAGGAGTGCAACACACCCTCCTAGTGCAGCTGACTCCCTCTATACTGATTGTTCAATCATCACTTCTTGATTTTGCACTCTCTGTATCATGTCCTCTTGCTCCCTGTCACCACTTCCCATTCCTCTATTCCCATCAGTCTTCCCACTGCTTGTAGACTTCAGTGCTGTCACGCTAGGCAGTGATTATTCAATTGGCTCAGGGTAGGTAGAGCCTGTTTTCTTTGATTTACAGACCTTTGCCCTCCAATTGTAGCTGACTATTGAGTACTGAGTGTTCTGTCGGAGAGCGTTACCCTTCATTTTTATCCTCTCCTCCTCCATTTTTCCTTGTTCCTGTTACTTTCCCTCCTCCATGGGATCTTGTTTTTTGCCAGCATCCATGGTAGTGTTGTACCTAATGGCTAAAGACTATTGGATGGGTTTCTCATCCTTTTCTAGGATTTTATTCCCATCTTTTCATGATTCCCCAAGGATCCATAGATACGAATCTGGTCTTAGTCATTTCTTATATCTTAGTCAGTTTCATGACCTCCCTCAATTTACCATGGGGACTTTTCTCACCCTATGGTGGTCTTTTACTCCAGGTCTTGGACTTTGGACTTTTTTGGATGTTTATTTTCTCATTTGACTTCATCCCATAAAGCCTCCTACAGCCATCTTCTTCTCCTTTGAGAGGAAGCAAATTTGGGTCAGTTGGTCAAATGGAAGTCTCATCTCACACCTATTTAGTTTCTCATTCAAGTGTTTTTCAGTTTGCATCTCCACAGGGCCCAGCCTTCTGTTTTTCTTTTGAAAGGCATAGAGCAATTAGTTTTCCATGTCGATCCTCTCCTTCTCTCAGGGTGCAGGAGGTTCTCTCTCTTTTGGGGACTATGGCTTCCATGGAACCCCTTATCCCCTTGGGTCATGCTCATTTGTGATGGCTACAATGGACTTTACACAATCACTGGTTCCTTTCTTGGGATCCTTTGTCCTCCACCATTTTCCTTACTCAGACTTCACGTGATGACTTGATACACCCAATAACATAGAGGGTGTACCACTTTGTTGCTCGCACATGGATCTCCATATGTTTCTAGATGCCTCCTTGATGGGATGGGGGGAATGTCTTAACTCTCACGTGACTTTGTGTTGGTGGTCTCACAATGAATCATCCCTTCATAACACTCTGTTAGAACTTTTGGTAATATGTTGAGCTTTGCACCATTTCCTTGTAATGGTTTGTGGAAGTCTTGTGATCATCCATACAGCCAACTGTGCTGTTGTCTCCTATATCAATCACCAGTAGAACACCTGATCTCACTCTTTCTGTTTCCACACTCTTGACATCGTTTTCTGGGCCTATTCTTTACCTATAGGTCTAATAGTTTGTCATATTTCAGGTACCCTGAATCTTGTCGCAGATTGTATTTTGAGTCCCAACAAAATACTACCTATGGAGTGGTCCTTGAACCTCTTGTGTTCCAGTGGCTCTTGTTTGAACACTCCTCTTCTGTATGCTTTTTACACTTGTCTCAACACCAAACTTCCCCTTTTCTGGTTCCAGGTTCCTATCCCTCATTTCTAACTATAGATGCATTGAGTCATGACTGGTCCAAACTTTTTTCTCTGTGTACTCTTCTATTTGTCTTCTCCCTCGTGTGCTTCCCTCATTCTTGAGTTCTTCTGCTAGCTCTGTACTGACCAGCTCAGCCATGGTCTTCTCTATTAAACCTTCTCCTACCTCTGTTACTCTCCCTACTCCTTCAGACTTGCTTCTCTCTCTCTCCCATCCAGCAGTGGGTTTTGTCTGGTCCCTTGCGAGACGTTTCAGACTCTCTTCACATGTAATCTTCCTTCTTTCTCGTTCTTCCTCTCTCTTTGTATAAATACAAAAATGGCATACATTCTGTAGTTGATATCTGCATTGTACTTTCTCCCTATCGTGTCTTTCTATCCCCCATCTTTCGATATTTTTACATTGGTGTTTGGTCAAGGCTTATTGCTTTCAACCATTGCTGACTACAGTACAGCTTTACCTAATACTTTTGAATTTTCCCATTATCATTATGTCTTCTCCTCTCCTGTTATTTCTATGCTCTTTTGTTATTTTTGCACCTTTGTCCTGCAGTCCTTCCTGATTGGGACCTAAATGTAGTTTTGTGAAAGTTACCTAGATAAGCCCCCTTTGGAAAGCATCCGAAGAGAACCCATGAAGTGTGACACCCTATACCATGAAAGTATAGGGGCACACCTGAGAGTCCACACCCCTTCTGTCCCAAGATGTACTCTTCACGCATAGATGTGCGTCACCAATTCGAGAGAAAAAGAAGCATGTTCGGAAACACAGTATGGAAAATGTACATGCTGTGGTACATTAGACCATATGTGGAGAGTCAACTCCAGTTTAAAACCAGGAAGCATCAGGTATTTTTTATCTGTTCCATGATAGGAGGAGTATCCCAACCATCTTCACCTCCATACCAGGAAGCAAAAGAGAAAAGGAACTTCCTTGCTGCCATCCTAAGTAGTGCTCATGTATGCAAACCTTGAACACATCCAACATCAGGCCACCTGGGAACCCAACATCTAGGCAAAGGTATGAAGGAGGAAAGCAAACAAGGTGGGTCAACTCTAGGACAAAACCAGGCAGCAGAAGTAATTTTTCTTCCAGGCTGAAGTAAGAGGAGGGTCCCAACCAACCACTTGAGTGAGGACTTATGTTGGCTGGTCCAGAACCGATCTAACACTAGATCACCCGGGAACCAACATCCAGACAGTGGTAAGATGTAGGAAAGCCAACCATAGGGGTGAACTGTATTTGGTAGATCCAAAACTAGCAGTTTCTGGAATTGTTCATCTGTTCTCTGGTGGGAGAAGAGCTCATACCATCTACACCAACAGATCACCACTGCTCTACTTTCTACTTAGTGGAAAAAGCCTCCGTGATCTACCATCTTGGCAGCTAGGAACTGGTGAGTGGGCAAAGACTCCTGTACTCTACCAGAAGAAGGGGGTAAAAGCACTTTGGGAGCCTGGAGGAACACAACACCTTATAACTGTGCAATAGGTAAACAGGAAACCCTATTTTTAAAAGCAGGCTAGTCCAGGTTTATTCAACTAGAACAGCTATTCCAACACTGCTTTACTCATGATAGTCCATAAGTAGGTACAGTCTGAATCAGGTCATGTTTAATAAATAACATACTGCAAGGAAACCTCATGAGTAAGTGTAGGAGACTTGAATGGTGTAGATTTAAGAAGAGGGCCAGATGATGAAGATAATGTGTGATGAAAGTATGAGAGACAGTCCACATGATCTCCTCTAATGAATGACAGAAGTGATCAGCCAGAGAGAGAAAGAGAATAAGGTGTAAGATTTGGGGAGAGGAGACCTGAAAGAATCAACATGAATCTACATCCAATGAAGCATAGGCAAGATGGATGAGCTGCTATAACCATCCTGTGAAGGTAATGGGAGGAATATCTTGGGGAGATGAGGAATTCTAAAGAATAAACAGACAGAAGCATAAACCATGAAATATACTAAATAATAAACCATAAAAATGAACTGTATGGATGGGACAAAGAAAATTATCCAGATAAGAATGAGAAAAAAATTGAGAAATGAAAGGAATGGAAGTAGGAGTGAATACACCTTTCCCTTCATGAGCCACAAGTGTTTTAGGGAGAAAATCACAAGCACGATAAAGAATATAAGAATGATGGGAAAAAAAATAAAAGAAACATCAATGGCATACATGTCAGGTCTCCAATGACCACAGATAAAAAGGAAGAAAGAGGACTTAAGTGAAAGATGGTACAATGAACAAGAGATAATAAGTTGAAAGAGAAGAAGGGTAAGGACATGGAGTCTAAAACATTGTTAATACAAACAAAATTCTTTCAAAATTTTGATCTGAAAGATCACATAAAAACTTGAAAGATGTTTGAAGAATTGTTTGTTCATAACCAGAAACTGGTTATCTGTGCTGTGCTCACCATGGATATCAAAAACCAAATTCTTAGTGTGATAAGGCTTCATTTTTACCATTGAGCTGTCAGGGAGACATTTGTTGAATGACTACTAATGATGCAACTTGTGTATGCTAGTTATTTTTGGCTGAAAATAGGTGATTCGGTCATTTCGACAGTGGTTTGCTCTTGATTAATACACCAAAATTACGATTATTCTTTTTTAAATCCAAGTTAAATAAGTTTGATTGAGTTTTAACTACTAGCTCTATAAAGAAAATAGCTTAGCCTATATCAATGATTTTCAGAATGCATAATCAGCCAATTTTGATCTTTGAGACATGTATTATATAGTACAACTTGATTCAAACTAAAGCTGGGCTATGCTAACATGCCTACAGAATGTTTTACTCTCAATACCAACTGTGACTGGTTCCAAGGAATTCTCAATTTAATAATGAGGCTGCCCACAACCAAGATGGTACACTGTAGAAGTACTGTGAAAATATCAGTACTGTGAAAATATCACGTTCCTCCTTACCAACAAAATATTTATGGTCAAACCGAAATAATTATTTATAAACTGAAAATCAGATAATTTAGAACTGCATGTCACCTATCAGAATCACACAATATGTAACGAACTCCACAACAAATAGCAGTAATCACCAGTTTTATTTTTTTTAATGAAAAATTAGAGGAAATAAAATTTTCCCGATTTTGATTATGAATTATTTTTATATCTAAAAGATAAGACTTAATCACATTTGTCAGTAATGGTCCAGTTCACGTCATCGTAAGGTATAAAATGCTAACATTTTCCAACACTGAAAATGTATTACTGACAGATACTTACTTCCTCTCACATACGAGCTTTCTTTGATTTTGTGCTGCCCCCTATATGCACAATTTTCGCTCACCACCTAAACTTGCATGTTTACACATGGTATTGCTTTATTGTAGCATGCAAATGAGCATGCGACAACCCTCCACCAATAGGAGTGCGATACACCTTCCTAGCACAGCTGACTCCCTCTATACTGATTGTGCAATTTGAGATTAGGCAAGAAATGATGCACTGGAAGTGGGAATGAGGGGTGGGAAGCATGAACATAGGTAGCTGTCAGAAATACATTTTCAGTGTTGGAAAATTTTAACTTCTGATACGATACTTTACCTTCACTCACATGTGCTAGAATCCCACACTAAAATGGTGAAGAGACTGGTTAAATAATTCCTTACAATATCAAGTCTGTGAATGATCTGTGTAAAAAAATACTTGATAATTACACTGACACAATCACTTGCTTACATTGTTTCTTCATCTACATCATTTTCATCATTGCTATTATCATCTAAAGTAGTATCCACACATCCATTCAGAGTAGGAAGTTCTGCATCTTCATTTTCTCCTTCACTTAAACCCTAATCAAATATATGGAACAAATAATATATTTTGGGGCTTTGGAAAGCCTCCATTCTTTGTTACAGATCATTCACAGACTTGATATTGTAAGGAATTATTTAACACACACACACGTGTGTGTCTGTGTGTGTGTGTGTGTGTATATATGTATGTATGTGTAAACAAATTACAGAGTTATTAACATATTCTTACATGTGTTAGGCTTCAAATGTCAGACAATTCAAGATTTCATTGTATAAATTAGGTCAGGAGAATATGATGTTGAGCACAATGTGACAGCAGACAGTGGATCCAGTCTTACAAGACAGCAGTGTCACAGCTGGAGAATACAAAGCCTTAATCTGCCCAGTTCACATGCCTGTGATTTGGCTCGGATGCTGCCCCCTGTAGCAGAAACTAAAGATAGAACTTATTCTGTTACGGAGTATGATGAGTCCATGCTGCTTAGGCTGTTGGAACTACCACATACATGGGACAATCTTCATGGTCATCAATCTCTTAGTAAGTAGGGATGTATATGGATAAATCTGAAATGTCTCTAAATCTTTACATTAATTTTTATGATAAATGTTCTCTCATCATATACTTACAGAAAACTAAGTCACATACTTACAGGAAACTAAGTCACATACTTACAGGAAACTAAGTCACATACTTACAGGAAACTAAGTCACCATACTTACAGGAAACTAAGTCGCATACTTACAGGAAACTAAGTCTGTTTAGGAAAAGGAAGATTTTCGGTTGGATAAACAACAGTTTTTCATTTGACAGTCTTGTATTTACTGAATAACATTTTATAATTGTTATCCGAACCATGACTACATGTGTAGGTTGGGCAGTAGGGCCCCACAGTGAGTGAACCATGCCTACATGTGTAGGGTTGGGCAGTAGGGCCCCACAGTGAGTGAACCATGCCTACATGTGTAGGGTTGGGCAGTAGGGCCCCACAGTGAGTGAACCATGCCTAC
>NW_013667937.1:161370-168928 GCF_000517525.1 Limulus polyphemus
GGGCAGTAGGGCCCCACAGTGAGTGAACCATGCCTACGTGTGTAGGGTTGGGCAGTAGGGCCCCACAGTGAGTGAACCATGCCTACGTGTGTAGGGTTGGGCAGTAGGGCCCCACAGTGAGAAAGTAAGAAGATCAAGTGCTATATGTATGTTGTTACTTAAAAAAAAAAAGGACATCTTCAGTGAAGATATCTTGGATTGATTTTTATAGTATGTATTGTCGTAAACAAGTCTGTAAACTGCATGCTAACACAGAGCAGAGTTCTATTTAATGGTGTAAAACCACATTGGGAACAAATTATAGATTAGAAAACTGTACTGAGGTATCTCAAGCAACTCAAAAATTCTTATATTTTAACACCTGTCACATGAGCCAGCTCAGCATCTTTTAGTACCAATCCTAAGATGGTGAACAGGGGGACATTCTGGAAACTGGTGATTTAGCATTATTTCAATAGATCTCGATGATTGAAGTTCGGTAGAACTCTAAAACGAAAAAACACTAAATATTAAGGAAGATATGACATGTTGAAATCTATATAGGTTATACTATGATGGTACCAGACCAGACATTATACCATCCTTCTTATAATTACTCTTCATTGCAGAAATGGCATCTTTAATTTGAGTCACTAGGTAAATCATCTCTGCTTCAACTTCAACACTGTATTTTGGGGCTTTATTGTGTTGTTACATGCAGTATTGAAACTAATGATTTTTTATATATGATTCAATCACCCTTTTTGAAGATAACAGTACTGTTGTATACATTATTTGATGTTTCACTATCATTGCAGTAATTAATTGACGAATCTCTGATTCAGCTGGTATCTCGAATCGGTTTGGATATGTTCTGATAAGTTTAGCTTAGTTGCTACACTTAAACCCTCACATTCAGAACTACATGTAGAACATTTCAAGCATGTTTCATTGCTTCATCATTTTACTTTACATTTACAAGTCAACTTCTTGTTGGCTCATCTGGTCACAGGTCTGATCTAGTGACCTTGACCTCAAATAGTGCCAAATGTCCTCTTTTGTCTAGTAAAAACAACCCATACCTTTCTAGAATTGCTTCTTTTTTATTATTATCATCCACATGAAGATCCAGGGCTGGCTCGTGTTAACAATACAACATCCAAATTTCTATTAAGGAAAAACAAATTCTCATTTATAACTTACACTTGGATTATTCAAGATTTGTTAGGTAATAAAAGAGGATGAAGTGAGGGATAAAACAAACCTTCTCATTCTCATCATTTGCTGGCTAAACTCTTTCAATTCAAACATAACTTTAATTAGATGTATTTGTGTAGTTTAAATTGCAAATGTAACATTTTTTCCTGTCAATGTAAGTTCAAAGGCATTTTGCTAGTAGGCAAGTAAAGGTGATTAACTGGTTAGTTACTTTGAGGAGTTTCAGGATACATGTCTGAAAATCGTGTGGATATTTAGACTTTGACTTAATACAGCATCTGAATCAAGTTACTTGGGTTGATTATCCACATCTACCTTGTATGGTGTGTTCAGTACTTTGTGTTCTATTGTGTTGAACATCCTATAAATTGTGCTCGTAACAAAACTGTGACTGAAATTAATACAGCATCTGAATCGAGTTACTTGGGTTGATTATCCATATCTACCTTGTATGGTGTGTTCAGTACTTTGTGTTCTATTGTGTTGAACATCCTATAAATTGTGCTCCTAACAAAACTGTGACTGAAACAAACAAACAAAATTTTGTTCTTAAGTTACTGTTTTCAGTCTCCAGTCAGCACTAAAGTTGTTAAAAACTTGAAGAAGTTGGAAAAATGAAAATTGTTTCTATGTTCTATCGGAATATCAGTAAAATACTTTTTGGTTTAGCGGTAAGAGCTTAAGGGCTGTGCAAGCTAATGTAATTTTTACAAATATGTAGTAATGTGTTTCGTGTAGTGACCGAGTTTTCTAAAAGGCAGTGCTATGTTATGGGTATTATAGAAACTTGCGTTTCTTGGGATTGGGGTATTTAATCAATCAGCATTAATGTTGTTCATAACCTTATTAAGAATTCCCTAAATGGCAGCCTGATCAAGCAACTGATTACTCACTGCTTAGATATTTAAAATCAGAAAATGTTGAAAGCAACAACAAATAAGAAGGAAAGCAGAAGAGAGAGTTTGAGTCTTTTTAAGAGAAGTATTGTTCATTTGAAAAGTTGACATGTAAGAGTAGAACTAAAGTAGTGTTTTATTGTTATTAGTTAAAGTTCAACAGTGTATATTTGTAAAGAGAAATGCTCACTTGTCAGTTTGAGCACATTTCATGTGCAAAAGCTCGTTAAATTACCTATTTCCTGTTGAAAATCGAGTGTTATATTAATTTAGTAGTAAACAAATTACCTATTTACTGTTAAGTCTAGTGTTGTATTAATTTATTAGTAAACAAATTACCTATTTACTGTTAAATCTAGTGTTGTATTAATTTATTAGTAAACAAATTACCTATTTAATGTTAAATCTAGTGTTGTATTAATTTATTAGTAAACAAATTACCTACTTACTGTTAAATCTAGTGTTGTATTAATTTATTAGTAAAAAAATTACCTATTGACTGTTGAAAATCCAGTATTGTATTAATTTAGTAGTAAACAAACAAAAAATTTTGAAAGGCCAAGCATTCTTTCCACTAATAATCTCAGTGCAATTGAAAGTATGTTTAGGGCAATTTAGGTCTTACATTAATGTTGAACCCTGGAGGAGTTGGGTAAAATTCAATTCCCCGTGTTTGATCTTGTAACCATTTTGTGCTTGTTATAGTTTCATGCTATAACTTTTAATACTTTTTTTTATACGTATCATCACGAAATTTTGCAAATTATCAGAAAACATTACAAGGTTTTCATACCCAAGCTTTTATTAAGTTAAGATTTTTTAAGTAATGATTTGCTCATGCATTTTTTTCTTTTCAAGTGTTGACTATCCAACATACAAAGTAATTTTGGTTTTAAGGTTAAAATTATTTTCAACCACAGAACATTCTCAAATTTTACATGCAAAATCTTTATAACCTCCAGATAATTATGAAAATTTTTTTTTAGAAAAAAACTTTCTGTAGTTTTCACTATTGTATCTCTGAATGGATTTGGTCGATTTGACCGATCTTGTAAACACCATAAACAATTAGGAAATAGATATAAATTATGCTTTTTTCATTCTAGAACGATTACAAATTATAAAAGAAACCACAAATGTTAAGTTTAAATAGCTTAAATCTCATAATATTATACATCTACATATATTTATTTTTATTTTATTGGCCTTTCAGCCATGTCTGACTAACATTACAAAAGTTTCAATGATGTGGTGCACATGCACTCATGTTACCATATCCAATAGTATAAAACTGGTCTTTAACCTGTCTTGGCTTTGTTCTAATGTATCAGTATTTTGTGAAATACAGTCACATTTCAGTTATAATACATTACATGTACATATATGTTATTAGTATTTACAAATACGTTCTTAAGTTTCAGTTATTTTTCTTAAACTTAGAACAGTAAATAAAGAAATATAGAAAACAATGATATCTTCTACTTACGAAATTTGTACTTGCCGTAACTTGCAAGCCTTCTCAAATTTCACGTGTGGAGGACGTAAAACAAGATATTTTTAGGTTTTACTATGCATTTTGGAATAACAAAAAATCCTAGATTGCTATATCAGTACCACAGAATTCCACTAGAATTTATCAGGTTTATTAATTAACCTGTATGTGGGTCTAAAAAAATATGATATTTTGAGCTCCATTATCTCTTACTGCTCCACTTCAATTCTACTAGGAAAAGGAACGTTTTCCTGCATAAACACTTCACAAAGACTGAGAAAACCACATGGGGGCACATTCTGAGCTTTTGATAGGTTATACACATGTCATTAAAAAAAGTAGTTGTACATAAGCATTTACAAAAATGGAAGAGGTGGGGGGCACCTTCATTGATTCAATAAATATAATAATATCTCAGAAAATAGAAAAGATAGGATGTTCTTATTTTATATTCTAGTTTGTCAATATCAGTCATTTGAGTTTCTAATTTGTAAGAAACTATAGACTTTGTATTTGGACATTGCAAACATCTAATTTGAACCAAAGCTGCATTCAACATTTCCATGTGACACACAAAAATCAATATTTAGAAATTTTGTTTTAATATTTACTTTTGAATTAAGAAATTAACTGATGTATGATATTAAAATTTGAATTATAATTTACAATTTGATACTAAACTTATTGACATACATTCATAAAATAGTAGTTCAAAAAATGTTGGATTAACAAATGTAATAACATGCCCTTTGACCCCTGACCATAGGAGAACCTGTCAAGATAGGGTTAATGAAGTATTTCTGTGTTGCTTTGCTCAATTGAAATTAACTTTTACATTCCTGTTTTCTTTTATACAATGAAATTGTTTTAAAATCATTATCTGGACATATTGTTAGGCATATTTGTTTTAATGTCTTTAATAAGTCACCTTTGAATGTTAAAAGCTTAGAAATTTGAGATATAATCCAATCTCGTATATGCAGCATGTTTTGGCATGAGCATTTGTTATATATTTTTGTTTTCTTTCTCTAAGGTTAAAATGTCAGTAGAAGCTATGGTTCAACATATTTAAATTTATATGAAGCAATTTTGTGTACAGTTTGAACATTACAAAACTGGCATTTAGTCCGTCTGCTAATCAAACATAGAAATTAAAAAGAGCTGTACATATCATGTGAGTATATGAAAATTGCTAAAATTTAAACTCAAAACATCATATCTAACCTGTTTTTCTTTATGATTGTTATTAGAATGTGCAGTGTTTTGTAAGGTTTTATGTTACTTTTCTGTAATATTGTTAGCTTGCGAACAACATTAGTTTCCTAAAAAAATTGTTTTCCTTCAATAAAGAAATCAGTTATATATATATAGTTTACAGTTGAAATGCAACTTATTCTTCACAGGTGGCAGACAGAAGAAGAAAAGTCATCATGGAAAGCACACTACTGTGTTGTCGTCTTTGTTGGCAAGGTACTCAGTTTGTGATACGCATGCTACTTCATCTGAAGCACAGTCAAGTCTGAGTGATCCACTAACAAACCAGCTAACGTCAGGATTAAACCATAATAGAAACAGGAAGAAATGTAAGAAAACATTTGTACCTGATAATCTTTGAACATGTATATTAAAAAGAAGTTTGTCTTGTAATATGTGGGCAATACCACGGGCGATTTCAAACACATATAAAATAGTAAAACGTTTTTACACATAAATGAATATTTTTTTGTCTATGAATAAAAAGAATAATGAAAAGGTTCCACAAAATGCTGTACTATTTAATCATGTTTATTGTTTTAGATTTAACGTAACTTTCAATGGCACTTACAATTACTGAAGTACCCACTAATAAGTCACTCGTACAAAACTTTCTACCTAGAATCAATTTCAACATTTATATTGGTAATTAAAGCATGCAGGAAATTTCTCTGTCTCTAGACAATGGTACTTTCAATGGTACTTAGTTACTGAAGTACCCACTAATAAGTCACTCGTACAAAACTTTCTACCTAGAATCAATTTCAACATTTATATTGGTAATTAAAGCATGCATGAAATTTCTCTGTCTGTAGACGAAAATCTATCAAAATTGCATTTTGCAGTCATAATTAGAAAGCATGATTTTAAATTAAGGTGAAGTAAACACATTTTCTGTTTTGATGCCAGGATTGTTCTAATTTTTATTGGCCTAAACATCTATTAATTTTCATTTTTACAAGGAAAGGGTCATTCTTGGTTTATTCAGTGAAATTTTTTATGTGCAAGTAGGATTTCCAAAAATTAATTAGGTCTACATGTAAAGTTCGATTATTAACTTTTAAAGAGGTTAAATAGCCTCGTGTGATTATCCGGTTGGTCCATCTGGTAACATGAAGAGTTGTGAATGATTTCTGATTTCCTTTTTTACTATTAAATGAAGTTAAAATTTGATTCTGAAAGTTGTCTGAAATGACTCAGAATGCACCTGAGAACATGTACAACCCCCAAACCCAGCCAATAGATTTGTTGCATTCAAAATGATCATTGGACACTTTCACCTGTGTTAAAATAATGGAGACAATGTCTAGTGTCTTCAGCTGAGACATTAGTTACCATGTATTTGTTGTAGGTTTTGTGCCTTGCAGGTTGTTTGATGAGCCATGTTTTATGTGTATCAGCAATGTGTTGATGCTGCGTCAGCTGAGACATTAGTTACCATGTATTTGTTTACTTAATACCCATTGGGTTCCAAAACTCTCTAAGTCTGTGCAAGTTTTTCAGTAACAGATCTGAATATTCTCTGCAATTTTCAAACTCTTAATAAAAAAATAAAAACATTAGTGATTTCATAAAAAGATATTACATTTTGAAACTTTAATTTTGAAGTTATTTGTGATTCTATATTCGTTAATGGTTAAAAATATAAACACTTGCACAGTGGTATTTTCTACATTTTCACAACCTATACTAATGATACAAGTCGTGTGCCTAAACGATACAACCCCTTTTCCAATTCGATGACAAGGAACCCACTTTGAGACTAATAATGGTTGGAGATGGCTTGAATGGGTAATGAAGAAAAACTTTAATGTAAGTTTAACATAACAGCAAATGTACAATGTTTCGACAAGGTTTCGTCATCATCAGGTACAAGTAATGTACACTGACACGGATATATTCATTACCCATTCAAGCCATCTCCAACCATTATTAACCCCTTTTCCATCATCAATAGCATTCTCTGTAATGACTGTTTTTGTCATCATCAGGTGCAAGTAATGTACACTGACACGGATATATTCATTACCCATTCAAGCCATCTCCAACCATTATTAACCCCTTTTCCATCATCAATAGCATTCTCTGTAATGACTGTTTTTGTCATCATCAGGTGCAAGTAATGTACACTGACACGGATATATTCATTACCCATTCAAGCCATCTCCAACCATTATTAACCCCTTTTCCATCATCAATAGCATTCTCTGTAATGACTGTGACTATACACTACAGTGATACAGTGCAATTCCCACTGTCTGAGGCTTTTGTGTAAGAAACTGAGGTCAATTTTGTTCATTCCCTGAACACACACAAGCTTTTCAAAGTTCATTAGTGAAACCACTTCAAAAGACAATTTCATCAATGAGCAACCCAAAGGCACAAAATTTCATGAGAAGCAACTACAAATAGTACAGTATGAATATCTATTTGGACTTGTAATTTTCAGAGGAACTGCTATGTTGTTTTGGTTGTGTAGTTGGATGCTTTATGTTGAGAAGTCATACCTTACTAGCATTATACATCCATACAATTATGGTGTTTCCTTATGGTATAATGGTGTGACCACTTAAGCCTGACAGTATGCAGAGCTCACCCTGGTATTTTTATTAACTCTCCAGATGTTTAACTAACTGTAACTCTCAACCATCATATAAAAACTCACAATATCAACTGTACCTTTCCTTATCAGAAGAGTTATAAGAAATTATCTGGACCC
>NW_013667937.1:169668-181387 GCF_000517525.1 Limulus polyphemus
AATATTTTGTTGTTGTTCAATAATATTAGCTATTAAGTGAGTGCACTCAACACAGCTAGGCTTGTAGCTAGAATGAAGTAAGTTAAAAGTTGATTGTGTGTTTGTCAGAAATATTTTGTTGTTGTTCAATAATATTAGCTATTAAGTGAGTGCACTCAACACAGCTAGGCTTGTAGCTAGAATGAAGTAAGTTAAAAGTTGATTGTGTGTTTGTCAGAAATATTTTGTTGTTGTTCAATAATATTAGCTATTAAGTGAGTGTTAGTGTAGTTTTATTAGCATACTACTGTGTTGCAATCTGTAAATTAATAAAATGGTGAAAAGAAAGAGAGTATTAATTGCTTATCATGTAAACTATAACTTTTTATTCAGTCAGATTCTGGTAATATGTTTGATCTTAGTAGGCTAGAAAGAAGATCTTTAGTGTAAATCATTGGTTTATTTATGACACTTTGCATGATGTATATCTGCTTCTGGTTAGAGAAGTATAGAGCTTATTGAAATGTAGAAGCATGAATGTTGCATGCTAAACTTGTGCCGTTTAAAATCTAATTGGAAATTCCACTTGATCGACTTGTTCATACTTTCTACCTGTGAAAGCTATTTAAAATTGATAAATATGAATAACAAGAACTTCACTTTTGTCAGATACAAACTTAAATCCTTAATTTTAATACTGTAAAATAAATTATATACCATAGCACAGATAGCTATTAGGGAAAGAAAAAATGCTAGAATATATAAGGAGATACCAAAAGTTACTAAAGATGTTAAAGGATATAGAGAATAAGTGTTCAAAGAAGAGAATATGTATGTTAGCACATGATTCAATCTTGTTGAATAATTATAAAGAGCAGTAGTTGGTAAAAAGTTATCATAAAAATAACAAGTCAACAAATTAGGAGTGCTTGACTTAACTAACTGAATAAGTTTCTTCTCTTTACGAACATGTATATTTATATAGGTGTAATTATTTCAAAACAAAGGATCATTAAACATATGTATGCTAGTTTTTATGTAATATCAAATATTGAAATCAGTAGAGATCTCATGATATTTAATGTAGGCTTTTATTCATTTTGTCATTAAAAATATTTGTTTAAAATATACTAATGCAGATTTATTAAAATAAAATGCTGTGGTTGTTATTCCCATTTGTTGCAGCGAATTGGTAGCTCGGACACGTCCTCATGCTGATAAGAAAACTGAACAAACTGACTGTGCTTTACAGAAGTCTCCAGTGCAAGATTGTTCAGAATGTTTAGAAGGAACTAGAAATCCCACCACTTCTGGTGATAATACTGGTGAGTTTCAAGAGTCTTGAATATTGTAATAACTACCCGTAAAAGATTTAAGAAAATGATTATTACTGGTTGGTTCTTTTCAAGAACACCCAAGTACTATATTGTCTTTAGAATTTTGCGAAGTTGGTTTAACTTGTATTTTAATAAGAAGTATATATCCTGTCTCTTACGTGATAAAAACTCTACAAGAAATGGAAGTAAAATTCTATAGACAATGTAGTACTTGGGTGTTCTTGAAAAGAACCAACCAATGATCTACAGAAAAAAAAGTTGGTTTAAGTTGTATTTCATTAAGAAGTATATATCCTGTCTCTTACGTGATAAAACCCTACAAGGAATGTAGTTTTTCTGTAGATCATGATTGTGATCATCTCTGTAAATCATGTTTGGTTTATAGTTGAGTACTCGAAACATTGGAAGTTGTTGAAGCTGTGTTCTTCCATAAACTAAACATTTTTTCTTTTTTGCTTTGCCATAAGTGATACAAGATTGGCTAAGTTTTTCAGTCATAATTGTAGTGAAAACAGCATTTGATATTTTTAAAATAAAGTAGCTTATTGAAGGAAGTATTTCGATTTAGTTTTATCATAAAATGATTATTTGATATTTTTTGTCTATAAGAAAATAAGGCTCTGGTAGTATCTTCAGAATGTACAAGTACTTAAAAATCCTCATGATTAAATGTTTGTGTTGTTGTTCTCACTTGTAACCAATCAGCTTGAAATTGTGAGAGGAAGATGAAAAGAAGTTAAACCATAATCTAAGTATTGTTAGCCACAGGAAATGAAAACTGCTTTAAAATCATGTTTTAGTTAAGACAGTAACTTCTTTCTTATATTACGTGACAGTGAACATGATCAATTTTATCTGCTTTTCTGTGCCTGTGTGCTTTTTCAAAACTGACATATCAGAAGATAGGTTTCAAGGTGAATTATTCAAAATTATTAGCAATACTCTGAAATATAACACTAACATAAAGAACATTTGAAGTTTACATAACAATAATAAAAATGTTAGTATCAAGGAGTTTGTTTTCTAATTACCAGAGGATTTTATAAGGTTGATATTATAAATACAAAATGCATTTTTCATTGTCAAGAGAGTCCATAGTAGACCATCACTGATAGAGAACCACCCATGAAAAAAAACAAACTGCTAATTTGTTTTTATACATTTCAGAGAAAAAGAGGCATTTATATTAGATCCAAGTTTATTAATTTGGCATACTTGTTATTGACTCAAAAAAATATACCATGTTTTGTTTATATACTTAAAATTCTTGAAATAGCACTTGCATGTCTAGAAGTAGGAGAAAACTCCTGGTAAACTTTGGAAAAAGACTCAGAACATAAACTGAAGTGTATATAAAGTATTGAGGGCTTGGTGTGGCCTATAGGTTAGGATGGCTGAACTTGAATCTACATGTATCTCATTGCTACAAAAACACCCTCTACACTTTGGGATCATGGATACACTATATGAGTGATGGTCAAATCCCACTATTTGGTCAGACAACAATAGCCCAAGAGTTAGCAGTGGGTACTGTTGACTGTATGTCTTCCATCTAGTCTATCAGTTCAAAATTAGATAATGTACAGATAATCCTCTATAGCTTTATGTGGAAATTCTGAGCATTTCTACACTAAAGAAATTAATAATTTATGTGATTCAGTCAGATATATTATGGGATGGTTGCTAGCTGGACCAAGGTCTGCAAGATTAACTTGGGTGATTTTCACGTGTGATTGATCCAAACTATGTGTTTGGTTAATACATCATTGAGAGTAATGCACCTTAGGATTTGGAAGTTTAGTGTGAGAAATGAGGAAATTTTAGGTGCTATTTGCATGAAGGAATTTGCAAATAATACTTCTATGTGATATAATATTAATGTTGTTTGTCAGTTCTATGATTATTATAGACTAAATTAAAAAAAAACTTTTATGTTGTAGAAATGTTACAGCTGCTTTTAAAGTACAAAACTGAAATATTTTTTCATACATTGACGTAAGCACTTTTCAGCCATTAATTTCAGGCCAAATAAACAAACTAAATAGATACATAATCCTTTTATAAAGAAGTGGAAAAAAATACTGTACCTAAATATTAAGGTTTATCTTTAATCTGAGTTCTAACTTGGTTTCATACTGTACCTAAATATTAAGGTTTATCTTTAATCTGAGTTCTAACTTGGTTTCATACTATGTCTATACACTAAGGTTTATCTTTAGTCCGAGTTCTAACTTGGTTTCATACTGTACCTAAATATTAAGGTTTATCTTCAGTCTGAGCTGCTGATTTGGTTTCATACTGTACCTAAATATTAAGGCTTATCTTTAGTCTGAGTTCTAACTTGGTTTCATACTATGTCTATACACTAAGGTTTATCTTTAGTCTGAGTTCTAACTTGGTTTCATACTATGTCTATACTCTAAGGTTTATCTTTAGTCTGAGCCGCTGACTTGTTTCATAATGTACCTATATACTAAGGTTTACCTTTAATCTTAGCTACATACTAAAGTTTACCTTTAATCCCTATGAAACCAAGTTAGAACTCAGACTAAAGATAAAGCCTTAATATTTAGGTACAGTATGAAACCAAGTCAGAACTCAGATTAAAGATAAACCTTAATATTTAGGTACAGTATGAAACCAAGTTAGAACTCAGACTAAAGATAAACCTTAATATTTAGGTACAGTATGAAATCAAATCAGCAGCTCAGACTAGACCTAACGTAAACTTGCAAGTCACCAGTACATTTTAGGAGTAATTTTTGTACCTGTGAATCCCAACTAAAATTCTTGAAATTCTCATGGAAAATTTCTCATTTTATATAAATAAATAAATATTTTCACCTCTTATGAAATTCCAACTCAACATCTGTGATTTATTTTTTCATCATACCAGAGTAGAACTGATTGAAAAGGACATGTTTTGAGTGTTGTTGAAACGATTACATCAGTTTCCAGTCTTTACTAGGATAATTTGTTCAGGAAATGTCATGTGGTCTGTTACACTTAACATTTGTAGTTTTATTCACTTGAATTGTTCAAATATTTTATACAATTGTTTTAGTTAATCTTTTATGTTACTTTGATAATTTTCTCACCTTGGTAAGGTTACAATAAGTGTCCATTTTTCAACTGTTCATCCTCCTGTTTACAGGTCATGATTGATAGACCTTGTAGAATTTCTTTATACCTCAGAATATCTAATTGAAAATTATGTAAAGTTTATTATGAACTAGTAAAAGTACATTTTCTAAAAAACATTGATTTTAACCAAAAATAAGACAATAGGTTAAGAAATTCCATGTCTCAGGCTTGAACCCAAGACCTTTGGCTTACGGGGCCAGTGTTCAACCAACATGAACTATCCAAGAGTACAAGCCATTCCCGTCTCTCCTCATTAAAAAAGACTTAGATTTAATATTTATTAACTTTCACCTTTATTAAACATGTTGAAGTTCTCTCACTTCTTTCTTGATGTATCCCTGGCTTCGAATTTGCAAAATGCTCTAAATGATTTGTGTAGGAGATGTATATACATGAATTAATTGTTTTCTTTCTTTTTTTTTCATAAGTTAGCGATCGGAAAATATTGGTAGCATTTTCTGTTTCACTAAGAAAAACTTTAAAGATATCAAGCAATTGAAATAATGGTTTACTTCACTTGTTAAAACCATCGCAGTACAAATAGGTTAAAATTTTTGTTGAGAGATGAATTGAGAACAGATTGAGAGAACTTATTTTGGTTCTCTCTCTCTCTTTAAAACTAATTATTTATTTATATAATCATTCTACTTAACAAACTAGGTTCTTTGGCCTCTGGTCAAAAGAAGCCTTTGCCACCACCCCAGAGCTCAAAACCAACTCTAAGGGGACTCGATACTAATGCTCAAACTAAGGCACTGCCTAGTTCATCCAGTCTCAGTTTGTGTACATCATCATCTTCAGACTTGTATCTGTCATTACCACTGCTGTCATCATCAACACATTCCAGTCAGTATGAAGAAGACAATGACGAAGCAGAGAGTTCTTGTAGACTGCTATCCGATGAACCAGATTGCGGGGGTGATTTTCCAAAGAGTAATACAAACAGCTATCCGCAGAATGCAGACAAAGAATACCAAAGTGACAAGTTACCACCTTCACCTGGTGAAGTTGGTTCACAAGATTGAAATAGTTTGGAGCAACATTTTTTTATAGCATTCACGTTTATTTTGTTTTTTCTTCAAAGTGATTGAGAGAAGTGATTATAATTTTTTTTATTTTTTTTTTTTTACAGTTTGGGTAAATTGTATTTAAGAGAAATTGGAAATTAGTTTGTTTTAAATTTGTTTTTTCTTTTTTTTACATTTTACAAAGACTGGGCTTAATAACCATTTCAAAATTGGTATTCTTAAATTTTCAGATTATGTATATTCAAAAACAACTGTCAAAGAACTTGTACTGTTACTTTTTTTTTATAGAAAATCATATTTGTTAACGAATGTAGAACGTTCAAAATTTAAGATTAATCTGTCTTTTTTGGACTATGATGGGTAAAAAAATGCAAAACAGAAAATTATATTACACTTTTCCCATTTCTTGAAACTTTAATTTATTGTATTTTCCGGAGAAACTACATTCAGGGCTTTTTGGTTAAGTATTTATTGGATTTAGTAATTTTAGAGCAAAAAAAATGGAACATCTAATTTCATCAGCTGCATGTAAGATTATTCGTAACTCTTTAAAGTGATGTAAATATGCTTGAGTTGGTATTTGTGTACAAGTATCAAGTTAGCTAATTTTTGATAAATGGGGTTCTGTTCATAATGGCAAATGTCTGGAAGCACAACAACCCACCTAACAGAAATGTAGAGTGTATACACACCTTATGACCTAAACAAAGTACTCAGTCCTGCATCACCATTCTCGGTAATCCAGTTAAGTTTTAAACTGTTAGCTCGCTACAATGTTATAAAGCTGATCATTTTTGTTTATAAACAAATATCAACTACTTTTGAAAACAAAACATATGTGTAATTCCACACGATTTGTAGCTTAGTGCCAGGTTATAAATAGTCTTTATAATTTTTACTGATTTTTAGGAGTTCTAAACAACATACAAAATTTTATACGTGATGAAGGTTCTTCAGTTTCAACCAGTTCAACAGAATAGTGACATCACATTAATATTTGGGCTGGATTATTTCTCTGTGTTGGTCAGGAAAATTGTGTGTATTCTAGACAATGGAACTGTTGTTATCTTGTGTTAGAGTTTGCTAGATTTTGTATTTTATTGAATATAAGATAAAAAAAAATAATAATAGTACTTAGATGTTACGAAATTCTTTAATGTTTCTTTGGTAACTACTGGTTAGGCTTAATAAATTTACTTAGTGCAGTAGTATAAGATGGACATTCTGAGTTTAGAGTACTTGGAGAAAAATATTTAAAAAAATAAACTTTGAACTTTTATAATTATATTGTATTAAAAAGTGTGGAATGATTTTTTGTAGGTTAATTGTTTTTATCTCATGAATCTTATCCGAAATAATGCTATTTTATGAGGCAAGGCCTAACTATGTACTTGTGTTAGCATTCTTCCACCTTGAGTTTAAATAAATACAATCAGTGACTATGATATACCTCGAAAGTATCAAAAGGCAGTGGCTGTCAAATTATTATTGGTCCTGACAGACCTACAGTTACGCTAAGACATTCGTAATATTTTCTCACGTTTTTAAAAACATCTGAGGAAAGAAGAAAAAAAACTGAAAAGTAGCTCTGGCTTTACTAGTTACTTTGAAGTACAGTATTTTTTGTCACAAGTATTTAATTTTTTTGTGTCAGCAGGTTAATTAACACCCATTATCACTAGTTTAACCTTCTATTTTTATTCTGAGTTTGTACAATCATCATCTGTTCTCACTTCATGTCGCTAACCCTTCCATAAAGTATTGTATTTGAAATTTTAGCATACCTTTTTTTTATATATATTTTACTGTTTTTTTTTCTTTTTTATTATTATAAATTAAACTGATATTTGGATATTGAAGTTTTGTATTTCAAATAGTCTTTCCTTTAAAACTAATAAATTGTATATGCTGAACACATTTGCATTTTTATTGTGGTAGATAATCGTGTTTTAATTCACTTTCATACTTTTAGTTTGTTTGTTTTTAAAATACAAAATTACCCTTATACTTAGGTTAGATTTATTTCGATAAGGGCCCGGCACACTTTCTAAAAACATTGCACAGTTATGCTTGATGTTATTCGTTATTAATTTACATAATACGAAGTACTGAAACTGGTAATCTCGCAGTAGGCGTGCAGTTACTTCTTTCCGTGGAGGCCGCCAGGTGGTTAGGACGCTTAACTTGTAATCTGAGGATAGCTGATTCGAATCCCCGTAACCGAACATGCTCGCCCATTCAACCGTGGGTGTAGTATATATAATGTTACGTTCAAATTTACTGTTCGTTGGTAAAATAATAGTTCGCGAGTTATCGGTGGGTGGTGTTTAGTAGCTACCCTCTTTTTAGTCTATCACTGCTAAATTAGGGACGGCTAGCGCAGGTAGCCCTCGTGTAGCTATGCGCAAAATTCAAAACAAACTTTCAATGTATACCAGCCACAAATTCGATATTTAATATATATATCGTATATGTTTTTTTTACAATGGAAGTTCAAAATACACTTAGGATAACCAAATGTAATGAACTGGATACTTGGGTACCCGTTATTATGATGCCCTTTCTGTACGTCAGTATGAGAAAGCGCATGAGTCTTTTAGTAGAAGTGTTAGCAAAACCGTGAATTTTATATTGAGAAAACGTTTCGTGATTGGATCAATTATTAGCGTAAGTTAAGTAATTTTTGTTTATTTCAGTAAAGAACTGATTATTATCATAATTATAATGACATTCCTTTATCTATAACGAAAAATCGGATAAACAAATAATGTCTCCAACACTTTGTAAAATAGCTCCAATTTTAGAACATTTAAAATTGAATAGAAAAATTGTCACAAAAAATTTTATATTTTAGTCTTTTATTACACACGCACAAAAAAACAAACCATAATTTCATTATAATGATGATAAACCAATAAAAAATCGTCATTTAAAGTAGTTTCAAAAGTAACGTCAGCGATAATTCAAAATCCACAAAGATTTAACGATTTCTTTGTTGAAAGACTGATGTTTAAGGAACGTAAGGGATCAATTTAGTTTTGTGTTTCTGGGCAATTAGCATAGGTTTCATCCACTTACCTACACCTAGATGGCGGCACCGACAAAAGTGTTATCTTTTATTCCAGTACGTGGGGCATGTTGCTTCGTCTATCGTTAAGGTAGCGGTTTACAATTAACAGATAGACAGAGCAAACATTATGTTTTTAAATCGCAACATATCACTAAGTTAACCGAGTTTCATCAGGTTTATTTTATATTATATATAAAATCTTTTATAATTTAAAAACTAGAAAGAGTAAACAATTTTTACGGATTTACAGAACAAACTTCTGTCCGTAAAATAGTATTATAAACAACAAATATATTTAACCGTCAACAAAGTTGCGACATTTAATTTTTACCTCTGTAGAATGGTTAGTAAACATTTACAGATATCCGGCTACTACGGATGTTATCAATTACACTAATAACTGTATGGAATTCATAACAGTATACAACTGTATAACTCTGTGAAGATTGGCTGTTTTCCCATTATGAATAGTGTTACGAGTTATATTTTAATTTTGTTATTAGCTAGAGAGTAGATCAAATAAGGATAGAATATTCTAGAAAAAATCACGGAAATGTCGTAACTTTGATGAACATCTAGAAATGAGATATCGGATATAAATGTTAAGTAGGCCTGTCGGTTAGTGAATGAACTGCGAAGTATTTGGATCAGTGTTCATTATCGTGTATATTCAGTTACTCGATTGATTAATCGTAAAACTGCACAAGTAAGTTTATCTTTAAATTAGTTGTAGTACCGTTATCGAGGTATTTCCGTTTTAACTTCGTTTTTAAGCTTAGACCTATAATTCATCAGTGTACTAGTGAAGTGTAAAAACTTAAGGACGAAGTAAACTTATTGGTTATAGTTACATGGACTAGACTTCAAATTATTTTCACATAATAACTTGAAAGAATCCACCCAGCGACAGAATTATGTTACAAAAAATGGCAGAGATTAATTTTAGATCATTATTATTTTAAAATATAATTCGATAAGAAGCTTTATAATCATAATTACCAATGCGAGATAATACTTGGTGTTTTTTAAAGTATTTTTCTGGCCTAATTATATATATTTATAATAAATTTAGTTTCAAGTACATGATGTGTCCATCTTGTGACAAAATTACATGCCTAGCAGAAAAACAAATTACGCTGAATTGCCTTTAATGGACCTGTTTTAAAAGAGCTAACAAAACAAAGGGAAATTCAACTTTCAAAAACTCTCGATGATTACTTACTCATAGTAACAGTGTACAGTTGTCACACGGATTGAAGAGCCTTAACTTTGTAAGTTCATTGTTGTTGATAGTAGTAATAATAAAAAAACAAAATAAAATATGAACGATTGTTCATTATTAAGCACAACGTTGCACAATGGACTATTTGTACTCTGCCCACTGCGGGTATCGAAACCCGAAATTTAGCATTGTAAGTCGTGAGACTTAACGTTGAAACACCGGAGGAGGAAGGGGGAGAGAGAGTGAAACTAATTGGGAAGCTTTTGATGTTTAGCAGTTTTGCTTCCGAAGCTTTAAAAACATTTAATTTTATTTCCCTGCTTATCCTAGGGGTGTATGGACAAAATCATAATCTAGGCCTAGTTTTGCTTATCGTCCAGCTCAACAGGATGTGGCTGATTTTATAGCCATTGGCAAGGTCTTTCGAGAGAAAAAGGGAGGCGTTTAGTTATGACTTGGAAGGACGTATATGTTATTTATATTAACATCACGTATATCTCTTAAAGTATTTTTTTTATCTTCAAAGAATGTTGATAAATCTTGAAACGGTATGACAACTCGTCGTGTGGATTCTTATTTATTGAAGTTTTCATCTATTAAATAAAAAATTACGAGCTCGGAATAGCATCAAAATCAATAGATAAGGATCTTCGTTACAATTTGAATTCAAAAACCAATAATAATACTTCAAAAATATTAGTTTTATCAAAAGTTGTTTAAGAAAAGTTTGATATTTCCATTCGTAGTTTTGATAATCAGCGGTAAGGTCACGAAAATAGATTTTACCCTTGCCTTGGACGAACTGAATACATAAATATTGTATTTGTGTACTGTTATTTTTCTTACGATTCATTAAGTTAGAAATAACAAACATATATCATTTTGTTAAAAAAAATAAAAATATTTATTGTTCCCAATCTTCTCGGCAGTAAACTTTTTTTTTAATTCCAATATCAACCTACATTACAAGCTTCTTTGGTATTATTAAATAGTTTTGGATACCAAGTCGAAGAATAAAAACCTGACATAAAGACTATGATATTATAAGTAAAAATCATAATTAAAGAAAGTTGATACCTTGAGCACTTGGGAAAAGATAGACTTTTCTATTCGGGTTATAAATTTGAAGTTGTAGAATTAAGAACTATCCCGATATATTCTTTCGCTTTTACATGTTTTTCAATTATCTTACAATTATTAACTTACGCATATATGCGATATTGTTTAATAATTCATTACCTTGACACACACAACAAGAACTTGTGTTGTCCATAACAATATGGGAGAATGCGCTAAGCTACTATCGCAAGCTCTTATAAGTTTCATACTTGGAGAAAAAAGATCACTAACAAGGATAATTATAAATCTAAAGTGGTGTCTATAAAAACTAGCTTAATCAGGAAATTTGGACGCCACGTGGCTCGCACCTGCATGAAACTGGTACTCGAACATTTCGTGACCATATGAGCTGATTTGACAGAGAATGGTTTATTTTGAATTGATAAATGTTTCGATTATGTGTTTATATGAATTGTTTTATATAACAGGAAAATATATCTTTGATAATAATTTACTTCGGTCACTTATTCTCTTTCACAAACACAGTTTGTATTTTTTATACTAAAGTTTTCTACGTATTTTATGTAGTTTCCTTACACAGGCTTCAAAGTACAAATGGGTGGCCATTACGTAAGCGTAAGATCCCTTTTATGATTGGTTATCCTAAATATGTTCACTTATAGGACAAAGTACCGTATTTTTCGGCGTATGAGGCACACTTTTTTACCCTAAAATTTGATGTCAAAATCTGCTTGCGTCCTATACACCGAAGGTATGAATAATATACACCTGGAAAAAAGTTAAGCACCCCCAAATATTTTTCAGGATTGCTTATTGAAAATAAGGTTTAATTTTCATGATGTTGAGCAATGTTCATAAT
>NW_013667937.1:182376-184179 GCF_000517525.1 Limulus polyphemus
ACCTAAATAATAAAAAAATAAATTTATAGTAATGGGGTTAGTATAGTAAAGTTTTCCCCCAAAACTTTGTCTTCAAAATAAGGGTGCGTCTTATATTCCGAAAAATACGGTATTTTATTTTGACGAACGTTTTGCATTTAATTATGGGTAATATTCTATGGAACCTACATGCTTGAAGAGTGAAAAGTTTGTTCGGTACTGAAATATAAAGAACGACATTGTCTTCTGATCGTGGTTAACAGAAAGTAATTTATTCGTCTTCTATCGAAAATCTGACATAATTTACACACCATAAATTACTACATTAACCCTATTAACAGTTGGCTTTCACATCCCTCTTAACGTAAACGTAACGGTTAAGATTTACTTCCTGAGTAACTTCAACAACCGCTAGCTACCAAAGTTTATCAACTTAAACATGTGTAAACTTATTTATTGTATTGGAAGAACAAATTAAGTTTAAAAATATGCAAGTCTGTAGATCTAAAAAAAAAGGCAAAGACAATTATTTTGTTTATTAACATAATGACGAAGTTACCATAACGAAGTTACCAGACTTCCTTATCCTACCTTTATAATTTAAATCACTAGTTGCATTTAATATATCCAAAAGTGATAAAATGTTAGTTTTATCATAATAACTACATCGTTCCACCAATAAAACACCGATTAGCATTTATACAAAACAAAAAAAGTCTGATACTTTGTCTTACGACAAGTATAATTTAATACCTGTGTTTTATCCAGTATATATCAATGACGGCAACAATGATCATACAACACTTTATAATTAAAGTCATTTTTTCTATATTGACCTAGATATTCAACACTGACGACTCCTAACGGTAAATAACCTATATAAGTTTATTTTTTTAAAACCATCACCAATTATATTTTCCAATAAAACTATATACCTAAACAGCATATAAATAATTGCCATTTTAGTTATCTGAAAAAAAAAATCACAATAAATCTGCAAAAAAAAAAAGAAAAAGATACCCTGCTAAATAAGTTGTCAATCATCAAAATTATTGAAAGTTAATTTTAAGATTCAAGAAAATCTTTATTTTTTTTTATTTTACAACCTTATTTTTCTAGGATGGTGAAATGTACAGATAAGTTTGGTAAGTGGTAAGTATAGGTAGGGTTAGCAACAATATGGTTCACAAGATAGAAAATAGAATCGCAGATGCCTCTACCATCTAAATTGCATCTATTATCTGTTAACAAAACAAATCAATAACCTCCTTCACAAGACTTCTTTCACCATCAAAGATTGGATTATGTTACATTCAAAAAAGTTGTCACAACTGTAAAGCCACTAATGTTGCCTACATTCAATAGATCCACCAGGTGGAAATCAAAGTTTAATGAAAAACATAAGCAACATGGTAACAACTGTAAACATCAATAATCAACTCTTCGAAAATGTAAACGTTTAATCATCTTCAGTGACGAGTGAAAATAAATACACTAAGAATGATAAATGCAAATGAACAAACAAAGTTTTTCATGTCTACTCATCTACGTTCATGTCCTGTCTTCTAAAATGCTTTTAAGGTCGTATATATTGGCAAAGCCAATTACATTTGCTTCCATGTGAACATATGGGCTTTTCCTATCCGCATACACGATGAAAACACCAACCACATTTAAAATCATAAATAATATTCAACGTTAAAACTGGTACACAATTAAAAACATTTTATCTAGGCCTATATGATGATGACGTTGCAACGTCGAAACATGTAGAGTTGTCAACTTTTTGAAGGCCATAGATAGGCTTAAATAAAATGTTTTTAA
>NW_013667937.1:184817-186871 GCF_000517525.1 Limulus polyphemus
CCAGGGTTTCTGTTTTATATGAGTAAGAACAGAGTTTTTCCTGATCTCTTAAAACTGAACATTGAACTACAACATTGTACACAAAAGTCAAGTAGATATGTAGAAATTGCCACAGTTCTGGCATGTATTGTACTCGTAAACTAACACGATTATAGTGATTATATTACGAAAATCTTAGTATGATAATTTCTGGTAATATTTATATTTCTTGTAACGACAAATAAAAGTTGTCCACGAAGCTGAGTAATATTTTTGTTATAACGTGAATATTTTTAGCTTTTATATTGTTATCAATGCCTTTCTATAAAGTAGTACAAAAGAGGAATGTGATTAAAAATATAGATACTGAATTTAGTTGTTGTTCACTGAGAAATAAAAAAGTTTTATATCTGTACATATAGCACACTTGTATAATCAAATAAAAACAACGTATAAATTATAATTTTGGTATATATATATATATATATGCATTTATATACTTGGGTGTCTACCAAGAATATAAATTAATTTATACTACAGTGTTACTTTTAAAATCATAATATTTTAAAAAGTGACTACCGTACCCTCAACTGGCTGTAGACGTTGAATGGTATTAGGTGTTCGAACGTTGAGGGTTGAAGGTTAAAGCACCCCACACCTAACACCTAGCTGATCTTCTGTGACAACTATCTCGTGGTATCTAGTCAGAATATTTCTAAAGTGTTTGGTGCAGACATTTTCTTTTAATCATTAAACTTTTTGTACTTAATTGACATATGGTGTGACTTTAAATTTTGTGTTATGCGTGGCTAGTTACACGTGAAATTTTGATAAGTTTGTATACTTGAAATTGTGTTATGAGTAGTGGCTTTAGATTTGAATTTCACGACATCTTGGTTTTGGTTTAACTTATGTTATAGTCACGTTCTCCATTGCAGTAAATAATGTTGGCGGTAACTTTTCTTTCTGACACTTATTATACACCATTAAGATGCACATCGCCTGGTCTGAGAACAACTGATATAAATAACCACGGGTTTCGTTTGTTGTTCTTAATTTTATAGCTACTTAATGAACTATCTGTCCTCTGTCCATCGTGGGTATCGAAACCAAATTTTAGCGTCTGCAGACTTGTCGCTAAGCCACTAGGGGGCAACCATGGGTCATAGATGTAATCACGAGGAAAAGGATACAGGGGTTTAGGACCCCTCCCCTCCGAAACGTCAGAGAATATCCTTTTTTTTCTAGTTTTTATTCTTTCGTTTTCAACATGCTTCCTAGCTACGTTCGGCGCTGCTACAGGTCTATTTAATAATTTGTTTTTGTTATTAACATGTATTGAGTCTTTTATATATTGTGAAGGAAATAATTAGAAAATTAACTTCACTCATTTAATTCATCGTTGTTGTTTTCCTTAGAGCGCAGTTACACAATGAGTAACTCATTTAGAACTCTAATCAAAAACTAACATCTCAAATGAAAAGTTAGTCATATGCTGTCAATTTTCAGAAAAACCAGCACGTCATTTGAAAGGCAATATTGAAAATATTTACCATTGAGAAAACACCACCAGTTTTCTAGTCGACATGAAAACATTCCTGTTAAGGACTATAGAAACACTTTTAGTTCATGTTAAGGAGTATGGAAGCACTTTTAGTTCATGTTAAGGAATATAAAAACACTTTTAGTTCATGTTAAGGAGTACAGAAACACTTTTAGTTCATGTTAAGAAGTATAGAAACACTTTTAGTTCATGTTAAGGAGTACAGAAATACCTGTGGTTCATGTTAAGGAGTACAGAAACACTTTTAGTTCATGTTAAGGAGTATAGAAACACTTTTAGTTCATGTTAAGGAGTACAGAAACACTTTTAGTTCATGTTAAGGAGTATAGAAATACCTGTGGTTCATGTTAAGGAGTACAGAAACACTTTTAGTTCATGTTAAGGAGTACAGAAACAATTTTAGTTCATGTTAAGGAGTATAGAAATCCTGTGGTTACATAGTTAAGGACGTAACAGATACGTACTTTTAGTTCATGTTAAAGAAGTACAAAAACACGTTTTTAATCAAGTT
>NW_013667937.1:186892-198783 GCF_000517525.1 Limulus polyphemus
AAACACTTTTAGTTACTATGTTAAGGAGTACAGAACACTTTTAGTTCGTGTTAAGGAGTACAGAAACACTTTTAGTTCATGTTAAGGAGTACAGAAACACTTTTAGTTCATGTTAAGGAGTACAGAAACACTTTTAGTTCATATTAAGGAGTATAGAAATACCTGTGGTTCATGTTAAGGAGTACAGAAACACTTTTAGTTCATGTTAAGGAGTACAGAAACAATTTTAGTTCATGTTAAGGAGTATAGAAATACCTGTGGTTCATGTTAAGGAGTACAGATACACTTTTAGTTCATGTTAAGAAGTACAAAAACACTTTTAATTCAAGTTTCGTATTCTAGAGAGAGGTTGTTTGTTTTTAATTTTGCTCACAGCTACTCGAGGGTTATCTATGCTAGCCGTCCCTAATTTAGAAGTAATAGACTAGAGGGAAGACAGCTAGTCAACACCACCCACCACCAACTCTTGGACTACTCTCTGACCAACGAAAAGTGAGGAGAGATACTCTTTTACCAACGAAAAGTAGAATTGACTGTCACATTATAACACCCCCATGGCGGAAAGGGCGAGCATGTTCGGTGACTGGATTCGAACTCGCGACCCACAAAATTGTAAGTCGAGAGCCCTAATCACCAGGCTTCTAGAGAGAGAGAGAGAGATCACAGGTTAGTTTTAGGGTTTCTCGGCTCAACTTTGCACTTACTATGAGGGTATCTTCCAAGAAACGAGATATACTTCTGGTACGATATAAGAAACTGTAATGTTACCAAGAAAACCTTGGATTTTCTCAAATGCGTTTCCATGATAACTTTGATCAAACATAAGCATAAGAAAATGTTACATGAATAGAGTTAAGTAATAACACTTAAACTTGATACTTCTCTCTCTTAAACCGATGCATAAGCTTACAGTTATATGATTTTTCACATCTCTAATCGTACGTCCACTACAATAACCTTTTTTCACTATTGCGCCAGTTTTTAAGAAAAAACAATCCAAGTTTCCAACCTTGAATCATCCACCATGTTTCACTTTTAGCTACCTAAATATAATTGTTTTTGTTAAAGAGCGTGCATTTGCAAAAACACGGATCCTCGGCTCCACAGTCTAGCAACACTAACCATTTGGCCATGTCCGTTTCTGGAAAACGTTCTTCAAATTACGATCACAAAATTTAAGAGAAAAGCAGAATGGGCTAACTACAAATAATGAAGTAATTCATAGGCATTTTCTAAACGTTACATGTACTAAAATAACTGATTAATTACTCATAATTAAATGACTAGTTACAGCATTTTCTATTTATTACAAAAAAAACGCTAACTTAGACGATGAAGGAATTCGAGAATAATAATTATTTTCCAAATTATTTCCATTCACAACCTTCGTGAAATGAACGTGATTGCACGTGCAATAGACCCTCGACAATATTTCATAGCACATTATCAGCACTTCTTTTCAATGAAATCAGTCTCCGTTTGAACTGCCACAGATATTTTTGGACAGTTTGGTTAAGAAAATATAAGTGAGAGTGGTTCCATGTGGGGTCCAGCCCCCCAGCTAAGACATCACCAAGGGGAGCCCCCCTTCCTTAGCTATATGGAACAAGGGAACAAGAGAAGCTGAAACAATGTTATAGAATAATTGGAATGTTTGTGGAGGCAAGATTGAAATTACAGCTAACTGACTGTCCACAATTAAGCGAATCTTGGAGCGCACCTTTTACCTTCTCACACAAGGTCGTCCAAGGTCATGGTTTTCATCAAAAACTGATGGAGACTTTCATTTCTCTAATATAAAGTATAAAATAAAATAAAACTAGAGTGATGATTTTTTTAAAACTCAGAACTCTGTAAGAGGAATGACACTGTGGATTAGGCTCTGCCCTCACCCCCGGCACCAGACTTGCACTTTAACTACAGCATATAACTGATCTTACTGGTGAAAACTGACGTATTTGGGTACAGTGAAACAGAAACGTAAGTATACAGTACTAACGTAATAGAAAAATTATTAACTGTGCACGAAGACTTCTGAATATTACTTGTTGTACCAAACAGGTACTGGAATTTTCGTGGACCCTCCCTGACTCTCCCTTCTGGGTCTAAATTTTGGAGACTGTTGACTTTGGTCGAGTCCTTGACTTGGAGGACGATCCAAATCTGGAGAGCATCTCATGGTTGATGGTGAAGAAGCACTATCGCTGTTCTCCAATTCTTCTTCTTCTTGTATTTTTTTGTCAACCTTTTCTCGATAGCTGTTTATAAACCTCTGCATTTCACTAAAAAATTCGCTGTCGGTAACTAAATCAATGTCTTTCAACAGTTTTTGCATTTTGTTAGCTGTGGAGACAGACTTGGCAGGAGACAATTTTTGAGGGCTTGAAGAGATGCTTGATTCGGCACTTTTAGATTTGAGATTTGTAGTGGATTTGCTAGGAGAACGGTTACTATTTTCCCCAGAAGAGAAGCGATACAGATCAGGACTGATGGAAGTTCTAGATGGACGCTGTCTGAATGTCCAAGTTTTACAACCTGTGTCAACTTTTGGGCAAACATCGGTTGGTGGTTTATATGAAAACCGTCTTGGAAAGTTTCTTGGTAGCGAGGACCCGAATCCACCCATGTCACTGGTCTGAGAATAACTTCTAGGAATACCAGGAGTACAGCTCGCCGAGTTTCCTGTGGAATTCCGGCTCTTACGACTATATACTGACGAATTGGAGCTGTTCTGGCGGTACAACTGCAGCTTTTCGGTATACCTTCCCGAATATAAGTTTTCGGTACTCTGAGATTTGTGGTTAATGATCGATGCTGTTTTCTTACCAGGCGTCCCTACTAACACTGGTTTAGATTTTTTTGCAGATTTAGAAGTCGGCGTACTGGTATTTGAAAATGTCGAATCTGCAGCGGAGTTGTTAGAATTTTCCACTCCTTCCTCTACATTAGACTTTAGGAAGTCTGTAGTTCTTCTAAGATCATCTCCCGAAACAACCGAACTTGTTTCTGACGATTCGGGGCCAAAGCCAGAGTCACAACCATCTGACAAATACACACGGGAAGAATGACCAGCTTCTTCCCCATTTTCGAACATGCAGTACAACTTCCGAGAACTGAACTTTCTGGGCTGACTAGAGATTCGAGGACCTGCTCGACTTTCTCCTTCAGAGAATTCGGAAGAGCTGTCTGCGGAAAAGGATGGTGGTCGTGAAGATTTGTTAGACACTTGGAACTGAGGTCTGGAGGATCCTGCTGACCTGCCCTCCTCTTGGGTCGGACTTTCGCTGTAATAGTAGAGACTGGTACTAGAAGCGGACGAGTCATCACTGTAGTGAGAGCTTCTTGACGGTTCACGTGGAGGAATGTCACGCGTGTCAGAAGATGGCCCTACGCCCTTCTGACCAGAAGTAATGGTGACCACTCGCCGGCGAGATTGTGGTGAAGTCGGAAGGCTGTTGTCCACTCCACTTCGATATGTTGAAGAAGTGGAAGTTGAAGGTCTATAGGAAAATAAGGAAAGTTGTTGCAATGTGTGATTTATAAATAACACTTGGAATTGTTGCAATGTGTGATTTATAAATAACACTTGGAATTGTTGCAATGTGTGATTTATAAATAACACTTGGAATTGTTGCAATGTGTGATTTATAAATAACACTTGGAAGTGTTGCAATGTGTGTGATTTATAAATAACACTTGGAATTGTTGCAATGTGTGATTTATAAATAACACTTGGAATTGTCGCAATGTGTGATTTATAAATAACACTTGGAATTGTTGCGATATGTGATTTATAAATAACACTTGGAATTGTTGCAATGTGTGATTTATAAATAACACTTGGAATTGTTGCAATGTGTGATTTATAAATAACACTTGGAATTGTCGCAATGTGTGATTTATAAATAACACTTGGAATTGTTGCAATGTGTGATTTATAAATAACACTTGGAAGATTCTTTGAAATTCTGAAGCGGTGTTTGCTATAAAATCCAGACAACCAATAACAGAGGAAATATTAAGTTTTACAAAGTGTACAGGACAGCTCACAACTAGAAGTATTGAAACTTTTCTTCTTTTTACAAGAACGCTTCCTGAAGAATGACGAACAAAAACACAAACATATACAAACAACGCTTTTCTGTAAAATATACATATTAAATTTTTTAAGTATTTTAGTTACTTCAAGTTTTATGTTAACGCAAATTTTCAACCTTTAGTTTTTGGTTTGGTTAATCTCTTTGGTCAACTGAAGGCGTGTCTGGTATATTCATTTTCAATCAATATTCACATGGTTATATACTTTTTGTAATTCTGTTTCTTTTTTTCTGAGGTTAAAGGTTTAATAAACCTCAAAACACACTAATGAAGTATATATTACAACACAAACACTATTTCAGCAAATGTTATAGTTTTAACGCAAGTGTAAGCTTATAAAAGCTGTACACAGCAGGGGCGCTGGCAGAAAATAAACCCTATGCACAGTCTTGGAGTATCTCCATCGGTATGGGGTTTGAGAGTTAAAGCCCCACGGCTCTTCCATGAGATACAGAAAGGTGATAATTTCTTAGCTTTTAAAAGTTATTTCGAAATCTTTTTCGTTGTCTTAATACGTAGAGCACGTAGAGCAGAAACTTTTCTCAACGGATTTAAAAACCCAAAACACGAGCCTGCTGAATATAGGTGAATGTTAGCTTGTTGGTTTGTTAAGCATAAACTTATACAATGGGCTATCTGTACTCTGCCCATCACGGTTATCGAAACCCGGTTTTTAGTATTATAAGCACACAGACTTGCCGCTGTGCCACTATAGGGCTGAGTGTTAGCAGTTTGTTTGTTTGTTTGTTTGTAATTAAGCACAAAGCTACACAATGGGCTATCTGTGCTCTGCCCACCACGGTTATCGAAACCCGGTTTTTAGTATTATAAGCACACAGACTTGCCGCTGTGCCACTATAGGGCTGAGTGTTAGCAGATGTAGAGTTAATAAATTCGCTCTTTGAACAGAGCTAAATTTACGAACTGCGTAACTTAAGGAAGAAATATTACAGGTTATGTATGTTAATGTTTTGCACGCTTGGCATCGTCTCCCGACAGGAATAAACTATATATATATATTATACACGGTATGAACTTACCTGTTGTACGTGACTTTCATGTTAGACGAACCTCCTTTCCCCGGGGTCATGGTAACTTTGGCCGAAGAAGGCGGTCTAGGGCCTGCCGAAGAAAGTGGAAAACAGATTAATAATGCTTTAGGTTATATGAAGAAGTCTAATTGACATTTCACCAAAGGTAACACAGATAACCCGATATTTAGCTCACCTCGGGGCAATGATAAATAAATGTTAAAACGGCATCTAGGAACGAATGCAGGAAACAACAGAAAAACTAGACGTCCTTTACAATTGGATACCATTCCTTTACTTGGACATCTTGCACCTTACTAACCCAGTATTGGCGTGTACTTATTTACAAGAAAATATATTCTGTTTTCTTAACCTTCGACAGTAATTTAGTTCTACAATATTAGAGGTAAGGACGTTTTATAAAAACAGTAGTTTTTCAATACATACAGCAAAATTTATATTATGCATAAAATACGTTAAATTATCAATAAATCAGAATAATAACCTAACATTCCGGAAATGTTTGTGTTTAACAATTAGAAGCGGATGTAACAATCCATGACTTGATGACTTTTATCTCCAGAAATGTAAAAAAAAAAAATACTTCATAGCTTGTAGTGTACAGTTTACATGGTCTTGGGATAATACGTGAAGAAAGCTTTATTTGTTGATAAGGGATATGTTTGAAAGCCAAGTATTAATACGGACGCGCTCAATACTTGCCATTAATTGCGAAAATAAAATATTTGTTGGTACAGTTTTAAGCAAGATATTTGAATACCTGGAAAATAATTATTTAGAAGATTAAACTAACAGTAAAGCGTACGATATATTTCATGCGAGTTCACTGCATTACTGAACGTCATAGGAATGTTTCATTTATTTTCAGTACAGTGTTCTTAACCCTGATATTATTTAACTACTGGGGTGCTTTATTTAAAGTTATAAGTTACACTGTAAAATGCACGATCTCGTGCTTGTTTTAGTGCATATTTTCTCACGCGCTATTTAAATCATTGTTTAATTGAACGTGAACCGAATATGTTTGATTTGCATCAGTATATTTGATCAGACAATCTAGTTTCATATCTATTATGTTAGTGTCTTTAGTTTATAGTTAAACTACACAGTTTTAAGATATTAAACCAAATTGCACAAGATTTTGTACATCCAACCCCTGCTAAAATCAAAACACTGGAAAATAATGATCATGATTTACAATTTTATGCTGTGATTTAGCCTACAAATACAAAATAATTAGCAATTAATTTCGTCTCTTCTTACACTGTATGCCGTTTAACCTTTGTGTTCATTGTCTAAGATATACAGTTACAATTTACACAATTTAATTCCAACAAAAACAACTGTTTCAATATACGAACCCATATAATTTCGAGAGAGTAAGTTATGAACAGATGTGTTTCCAATTCAGTACAGGCCGGCATGGTCAGGTACTCTTACTTACGTACTCGACACTGATAATGGGTCAGCTTTCGTCGTAAACATGACCACAGTTCAGCAATCTTACTTATGTATTCGACACTGTCAATGGGTCAGGTTTTATTGTCAACGTGACCACAGTTCAGCACTCTTATGTACTTGACACTGTCAATGGGTCAGGTTTTATTGTCAACGTGACCACAGTTCAGCACTCTTATGTACTTGACACTGTCAATGGGTCAGGTTTTACTGTCAACGTGACCACAGTTCAGCAATCTTACTTACGTACTCGACACTGTCAATGGGTCAGGTTTTATTGTCAGTCAACGTGACTACAGTTCAGCAATCTTACTTACGTACTCGACACTGTCAATGGATCAGGTTTTATTGTCAACGTGACCACAGTTCAGCACTCTTACTTACGTACTCGACACTGGTAATGGGTCAGGTTTTATTGTCAACGTGACCACAGTTCAGCACTCTTACTTACGTACTCGACACTAGTAATGGGTCATCTGTTAACCTAAACATGATGGTAGCACTTACCCACTCGACACTGACAAGGATCATGTTTGTCTAAGTAATGTTCCAGCGTGTCCCAGCCTCCTCCCACCCTCACCATCACGTGATTGCGTAGAATCTAAGAAAATGAAAATAAAGTTATAAAAATATGAACAAAAAATGCCGATATACTTCGTTTTGTAGACCTGATTACCAAGTTAAATAAACTATAACTTTGGGAGACAAGTTTTCTCGATGTGCACATGCGCTAGTTTGTGAAATACTGTATTTTTATCAGCTCCAAAAGCAACGAAAAAGTTGAAGTTGAAGTGTTTCATATCTCCATCTTAATTCACAAATCATCGCCTTATTTTCAGTTCACTACAGGTAAGATCCCTAAGGGGCGGACTGGGAAGAGGGGAGGGTGATTTAGCCATAGCCTTTTCGAGGGGGGGGATTCAAGACTTAATTAAAATTACGTAACAATGATTCCATTTAACGCTCCACTCGCAATCTGTGGGTCGCAGGTTCGAATCCCCACGCTGTTATAGGCAGTTCGCCCATGGGGCGCTCCACTCGCAATCTGTGGGTGGCAGGTTCGAATCCCCACGCTGTTATAGGCAGTTCGCCCATGGGGCGCTCCACTCGCAATCTGCGGGTCGCAGGTTCGAATCCCCGTCCCACCAAACATTCTCGCCCTTTCAGTCGTTGGAGTTTTATAATGTGACGGTCAATTTCACTATTCGTTGGTAAAAGAGTAGACCAAGAGTTGGCGATGGGTGGTGATGACTAGCTGCCTTCCCTCTAGTCTTACACTGCTAAATCATGGACGGCTAGCGCGAAATTCAAAACAAACAAGTTCGCCCATGGATCCGTATATTTTAAGTTTTTGTGTTTTACAACAGTTTAAAGAACTGGCCCAAAACATTGAGTGAAATTGTTCATTTGTGTGTGTGTGTGTGAAATATGCAAGGGAGCTCAGCAATAATTTGTGTGTGTGTGAATTACGCAAGGGAGCTCAGCAATAATTTGTGAGAATAAATGGAATATTGATGGTATTTATGTTTGAATTATTTATGTTTGTTTTGAATTTCGTGCAAAGCTACACGAGGGCTATCTGCGCTAGCCGTCCCTAATTTAGCAGCGTAAGACTAGAGGGAAGGCAACTAGTCATCACCACCCACCGCCAACTCTTGGGCTACTATTTTACCAACGAATAGTGGGATTGACCGTCACATTATAACGCCCCCACGGCTGAAAGGGCGAGCATGTTTGGTGGGACGGGGATTCGAATTATTTATGAGTCTTTAACTAACAAAGACAGAGGAAACATTTTCAAAACAAAATAAATTGAGGTACTCAAATGGATGAAGTAGACCTGTTTTTGAAAAAGAAAAAATTTACGTGTAATCATAAAAAAACGACAATTTGAGTGTCAGTGAATAAATGCTTTCTGACAGAACAATGGAACGCACGCGCATCCGAAAAAGCAGCTCAAATAAATCCCGGTACTAGTACCGCCTTAATACTGAGTTCCGATACTCAGTACCGGTGAGTACCGACAGAATTTCAACCCTGAACAAAGTCATGAATCTACAAATAAGTTGGTGCATAAACAGTTTAGAAAAGTGTGTTTGGAAAGCTCATAAACGTATGGAAACAATATAATTTTGAGGTGAAATTTATCAGAACGTCAGCATTGTACCCCTGAACTACATGATGTTGTTCGTTAACTTCCTTTTTATACAGACATATTTTGTTATTTAAAAACGAAGGAGTCCCTTAATTTTCATTATTGTATATAACTGTTTAAAAATCAAGAATTTTGGTAAACACTTCATGGCTTTTATAATGATAGAAAAAAAAAGATAAAATACTATTTGTCAGACAGAATTTCCAGGAGTTTCTTATGTAATTCATTGGGACCAAGTAGTTGTGTGTTTAGATTTGTATGTATTTGTAGGGTAATTTCGATAATTTACTTTCATATATTTCGTAACAATTCACCTCTTCTATATGTTTCACTTCAAAATACTGGCGTTGTGAGATCGTCAACGCTGCAGGATGTGACACAACGTTGATTTTGAGACATTGCAGTCATGTGACCTCGGACACAGAGGCGACTCGTATGTTAGTATATAAACTAATGTTGAACCTGTAGGATTGAAACATAGGCTTGGCATGGCCTGGTGGTTTACGGCGCTCGACTCGCAATGTGTGGGTCGAGGGTTCAAATCTCACCACCGAACATATCCAGCATTTCAGTCGTAGGGGCGTTATAACGTGATAGCCAATTTAGCTATTCGTTGGGTCACCCGGTGGGACAGCGGTAAGTCTACAGATTTACAACGCTAAAATCAGGGGTTCGATTCCCCGCGGTTGACACAGCAGATAACCTAATGTGGCTTTGCTTAATTAAACAATAACAACTTATTCGTTGGTAAAAAGTAACCTAAGAGTTGGCGGTGGGTGTTGTTGATTAGCTGTCTTCCCTCTAGTCGGTCACTGCTAAATTAGTGACAGCTTGCGTAGATGGTCTTCGAGCAGCTTTGCGCGAACTTCAACAAACCAAGACATCATGCACATTCTCCTGAGTTTATATTTGTATCCAAAGTTATTATTGTTTAAATATTTCTTTATGCCCGACAAATAGTGTTTGTAACCCTAAACAACCTTATCCATAATGAAATGTCCTGTTCGTTGTCAGTTATTGTACGCATAACGCACAGGAAAAGTAGTTTCCGGGTTCCATTGTTCTCTGGGTTATTTGGTTTGAACACACGTGACTGTTAGAGAAACCTCGGAAAGGAAACAACTTGGATCTAAATGTAGATTTTTTTATCATTGAATAGATATTCTCCATGGTCCCCAGAGGCATTTCTATAGAGCTTGTTTGCTGATTTTTACTTAATATACGGGATTCGAACCCGCAACTCGCAGATTGCGTGTTGAGTGCCCTAACCACCAGGCCATGCCAGGCTCCGAACACATGATTGTTTGTTTGTAATTAAGCAGAAAACTACACAATGGACTATCTTCGCTCTGCCCACCACAGGTATTGAAACCTGGATTCTAGCGTTGTAAGTCCGCAGACATACCGCTGTGCCACTGAGGGGCCTGAATACATGAATCAGGACATTGGACACTCCTGATTGGGCTGATATTATTACATTAATTATATTGTTTACCAAGTTAATTGCCAATTCTGATCTCTGTAAGGCAGATTACTTTCATCAGAAATCATTGATAATGACTTAAACAGACTCAATTCTATTATGTCGTAATTTCTGATAAATTAAAAAAAAAAAGAATGAAAGAAATTGTTTTTGTTTGTTTTGTTTTTTAAGTTAAGCACAAAGCTACACGATGGGCTATCTGTGCTCTGACCACCACGGGTATCGAAACCCGGATTCTAGCGTTGTAAGTCCGCAGACATACCGCTGTGCTACTGGGGGGTATGAAAAAAATATCCTTTCAACTTACAGAATGATTTAAAGTTTCCAGCAAATATGTATAAAATGAATAACTAGTATTTTTTCTTCTCACAAGCATCTGTTTTTTGGCGTGAAATAGACTTTTATTTCATATTTCCACCTTTTAAATACTGGCCGGAAATACGGCTTTGGATTGCATACAAGGATTTTTGGGCGGGGCAACTTGCACGGCAGGCTCGTACGTCATGTAGAAATCCGCACAAAGCCAACAGGTGCACCACTGTTTGTAAAGGTGTTTTCTTTTTAATTGTAGAAGCATGTATGTTTATACTTGCTAACTCAATTTAAGATGTCTTTCGTATTCTTTACATTGAAAATCAATAAAATATTAGAGATAAAATAATTCATTAAAATTTTCAGAGCGCGAGGAATCGAACCCTGTATTTTAGAATCCGTAAACTTACCGATGATCCACCGGAGAACAATAAAATTGTGGAAAGTATGAATCACTTATAGGCTACTCATACTTGTGAATAGTTTAAAAACATACAAAGTCTAGTTATCACTGTCCAACGTACATCAATACAAAGTTGACATCCTTAGCTATCATTACCGGACATGTGTAATACTCCATAAGTAAGTATTTGTTGGACATCAGAAAAGCCTCCAGGTGGCTCAGCAGTAAAATTCAGAGTTTAATCCCTGCTGTGGTCACAGCAAAGATAGAGTACGGATCAGCTTTACGCTTAATAATATGAAGTGAAAGGTGTTTTTTTTTAGATATATTTATTTTCGTTAGTTTGCAACAACTCTATAACTAGAATGTGTTTACAAATAAGAATTAGTTTCTATTTTTTGCTACTAGATGGCAATAAAACTCACTCTGACAAATATGAGGATTTTCGTATCTCCAATGCGATATTTTCCTTCTGAAACTCTAATCATAGGGAACTGTGAAGGACACGTGCATCTGTTTAGGAGCTCCACAACCTAAATAGAAAAATAGATTTGAAATGATTTGAAAATGTAACTGTATGACTGTGGATTTACTGTTACATGATTCATGAAGTTTTAATGATGACTTCTGAAAACCAAAAAAAACTCGTTTGTAAAAGTGTAGGAAGTACAAAGTATCGAAGATAACCGAAGATTATCTGATAATTTCATATATTTAGTCTGTAAGTTATCAACATTAGATTTCAATTGAGGGGTGCAAAGTATCATAAATAGAGAGAACAAACTTTATTTGATCATCTTTAAAGCCGGGGTCAATATCGTCAAAATTATTAGTATACTGTGAAGTGTACTGAATGCTCTGAACTTGAATCTCGCGGTCTATCAAAGCTTAAAGAACCTGTTACGTAACAAGGAATTTGGCTCTATACAA
>NW_013667938.1:0-1472 GCF_000517525.1 Limulus polyphemus
ACAAGGGCTATCTGTGGTCTGCCCACCACGGGTATCAAAACTCGGATTTTAGCGTTGTATGTCCGCAGACATACCGCTGTGCCACTGGGGGGGGGCGGGCTTAACTATATATATATATATATATGACTCAAAATCTCTCTGTTTGTTTGCTTGCTTGTTTTCCACCGTGATCACTGTGCAGATCACGTGAAGGTGCGCAAAACGGTAATTTTTCGTTGATATACGCGTCTATCGTCTGCATTATATCACATGAATATATTCTACACAGACTTGGTATTTTTTGGTAAGTTTGAGGTAACATTTAATTTAGAAAATATCATTATAGACCTATTTAGTTATAGATCATTAACTACACATCTACTAATGCATCATATATTTAACCTCACACACAAAAGAAACGTATGCGGAATTAGAATGTCGTGTGCGAAAAAAACAAACAGTAGCACTAGCCTATAAAATAAAATTCTACCGTCTGCCATAAAATAGAATACGTGAAAAAGAGTAAGACTTAAATTATATTTATAATACTTATTGTGTATAATGAAATTAAAGTCAAGTCAGCATAACTTGTAGAGCACTTGCATGAGGTGGAAGATGGGTTGAACCTGGAATTGTATTTTGTTATATTAGCATTAGAATAGATAGGCCTATTTAGTTATAGACTGTTAATTATACATCTACTAATACATCATATATTTAACCTCACACACAAAATATATGTATGCAAATTTAGAATATTGTGTGTGAAAAAGCTTGATGTATGAAGTATACTGCAAACAAAATGCAATATTGTATTTTATAATGTGTGAAAAGAAAAAAATCTACTTCCAGGTATCGAACCACTCGGAGAAAAAACAAGTAAAATAAAACACATTAGCTGACTTGACTTTAATCTCATTTTACACTATAAGTATTATAATGTAAGCCTTACTATTTTCACGTAGTCTATTTATGGTAGACAGCATAATTTTATTTTATAGGCTAGGACTACTTTTTTGGCATAATGTGGATACGGTATCACATTCATAAAAATATATTAAATTTACATTAAAGCAAATTGAACATAATATTGCATACATATTTACGTTTGATTGTTTGTAGTTAAGCACAAAGCTACACCAAGGGCTATCTGTGCTCTGCCCACCACGGGTATCGAAACCCGATTTCTATATTTACGTTTGAAAAATTAATATTTGAGGAGGGATGACGGGGGATAGGGGAAATAGAGCTAGGCTTATCCTGTTTGCCAGAACGGGTTCTCATACGTGTATAAGATAACCTAAATATTCTCCATAAGGGCCTAATTATTCTTGCCAGTGAAGGAAAAACAAACAACATCGTTCATAAGGAAGCCCTGATTTAAAAGAGGTTCGTAGTTTATTTTCAAAAATCAAACCTAAGGTTGGTGTTTTTTTCATAAATTCACAAAATATTTTTATCTATAGAAATATGAAACGGGGAAACAGAGAGAG
>NW_013667938.1:1904-4168 GCF_000517525.1 Limulus polyphemus
GTTTGTGAAAACACTCTTATCCTCGCCCATTTAGAAGTCATCATTGTTATACAGGTTTGTGGTAACGCTCTTATCCTCGTCCAGGTAGACATGATCATTGTTATACAGATTTGTGATAACGCTCTTATCCTCGTCCATGTAGACATGATCATTATTATACACGTTTGTGAAAACACTCTTATCCTCGCCCATTTAGAAGTCATCATTGTTATACAGGTTTGTGGTAACGCTCTTATCCTCGTCCAGGTAGACATGATCATTGTTATACAGGTTTGTGATAACGCTCTTATCCTCGTCCATGTAGACATGATCATTGTTATACAGGTTTGTGATAACGCTCTTATCCTCGTCCAGGTAGACATGATCATTGTTATACAGATTTGTGGTAACGCTCTTATCCTCGTCCAGGTAGACATGATCATTGTTATACAGGTTTGTGATAACACTCTTACTCTCGTCCATTTAGAAATTATCATTGTTATACAGGTTTGTGGTAACGCTCTTATCCTCGTCCAGGTAGACATGATCATTGTTATACAGGTTTATGATAACACTCTTTATGTTCGCCCAATTAGACATTATCACCGATATATAGGTTAGTGACGTTTCTTTTATATTCGTCTAGTCATATATGATCATTATTATACAGGTTAGTGATAACACTCTTGTCTGTGTCCAGTAAGAAATGATTATTGGCTAGTGTTGACACTGCTATTTTTGTTAAGACAGGCATTCTTTTTAATATACAGATTAACTGTAAATTCGGTTATTATTGTTCAAATGAATTTGAAATAAAACTCGTTTCAGTTTGGAAAAATAACATTTTTTATTACTATATTTACTTAATAAATGTAGTTCAAAATATAAAGTTTATAGTTTGAGGCAGATCTGAAGTGTTCTTTAATCCCTTAATGTTACTTCCTATGTAACATAAACATTTACAACTTACCACAATATATTTCATAAAACATATTTGTTTGTACAATACAGACCTAGTTAAGTAAGAAAAAGCGACATTTAATTCCACCCTATTTTCATAAAGCGTCAAATAGAGGGATAAATACGCGATCTAAAAGTTAAGGAAAGTAAAATATATATATACTATACTTACTGTTATGCACACTACCGGATATCCTGGGATTATATGAGATTGGGCATTGGCAGCAGCATCATAATCTTTCAGTGAAACAACTATTGGTTGTGACGGGAAAGTGACATCAGCAACAATGTTAAGTTCTTGGATGTAAATAATCACTTTCGTATCCTGGTAAATAAATCGTGGCATTTTTATTTCTAACATTCTGTAACAAAATACGCTCTAAATATCATTAAAGACGAAAATACCTTCCCTAAAGAACTATTATCAATTAACCTAATCAGTTAAGTTCGAGAAAATAACAGCCACTTGAATTATAAATGCACAAGTTCAACACAAACACAAACAAAAATAATAAACTAAAATAGCGTTGAACTTTTTCGGATTTGAAGAAGTCCGCCCTCAAAGCTATGGCTTGAAGTCTGAACGAAACGGGTAGGATATTAGAGATCATATATATAGCACATTACTTGTTATGCACAATCCAATCATTCTTAACTCCTCCTGTCAATTTTATACTGATTTGTTATAACCTGTTGTAATACATGATAACATGCGAATAAATTAAGAATACGACGTGAAATGGTTTGCCCGAATTAACTCGGGTAAATATTTTTTGAAAACATAGAGGGCTTCCGAGTTATCACAGACAAGTCACAGGTAGTTGAATGATCTTACTTCCACGTCGAAATAAATCATGGAATTATTTTTGGTGGTTCCTCTATTAAACAGAACTGAAATATTTGAATGTGTATTAAGCAACAAAGGTAGATTTGTTACTTGTACGTTGCAATGTGCAATAGAGAGTTAAGTTATAAGTTGAACACTTTGTTGGAATTTTAAGTATTTAAGGTTTTTGATAGCTTTGTTGTTTTTTGTTTTTATTTTAATGCTAGCAGCGTTACCCGGCGTTACCCGGGTTTTCGAGAAAAAAACAACAACTACTCTCTCTGTTTCCCTGTTTCATATTTCTATAGATAAAAAATATTTTGTGAATTTATGAAAAAAAACACCAACCTTAGGTTTGATTTTTGAAAATAAACTAAGAACCTCTTTTAAATCAGGGCTTCCTTGTGTTTGTTTGTTTGGGAATTTCGCGCAAAGCTACACGAGGGCTATCTGCGCTAGCCGTCCCTAATTTAGCAGTGTAAGACTAGAGGGAAGGCAG